>NC_142930.1:138346276-138348776 GCF_046866305.1 Octopus bimaculoides
GCATGCACATACATACATACAAATACATATACATATACATATACATATACATATACATATATACATATATACATATATATACATATATAAAGGGCATTATTACAGAAAATAATGACGCCACACAGTGGACTTCTCAAAATAACCACATTTAGTACCTAATCACGAAATCGGCCGATACACAGTTAAGTTTATTTAAAAGAAAGTTGGTCGTCTTCTGTTGGTTGTTTTTCCTCGCATTAGGTACTAAATGTGGTTATTTTCAGAAGTCCACTGTGTGGCGTCATTATTTTCTGTAATAATGCCCTTTATATAAATATAAACGAATAATTATATTCTTGGGAATAGAAATTTCCCTTATGAATTTTTTTACACACTGGCTTCTTGATAAAATTCTTGTAAAAGAGTTTTATCCCTTTTTGAATTTATTTATCAAATATATACACGGAATATATTCAATGTTGAATTTTTATTCCTGTCTCCACATGGGTACCCAGAAACAACCCGGAAGTATTCCCGCTTCTTTGATGAAGATATATACAGATAAACTTCATTCCCTTTACTCTGTCGGATACGTAGTGTGTTCGTTTTTGGTGAGGTGAGAATTCTGTTTATTTATATATATTTTGGGGACAATACTGTGCTGATGAACGAAATCTAGATTCATTCTAGTAATCGCGAAATCGGCCATTACACAGTTAAGTTTATTTAAAAGAAAGTTGGTCGTCTTCTGTTGGTTGTTTTTCCTCGCATTAGGTACTAAATGTGGTTATTTTCAGAAGTCCACTGTGTGGCGTCATTATTTTCTTTAATAATGCCCTTTATATAAATATAAACGAATAATTATATTCTTGGGAATAGAAATTTCCCTTATGAATATTTTTACACACTGGCTTCTTGATAAAATTCTTGTAAAAGAGTTTTATCCCTTTTTGAATTTATTTATCATATATATACATATATATATGTGTATATACAAAAGAAAAATAACTCAAGTGTTTTATATATACATACATACACACACCCATATACATACATCCACATATCCATATATGTGTGTGTGTGCATGCATACATATACATATACACACACATACATATACATACATATATATTTTTTCGTACACACACACACACACACACACACACACACACACACACACACACATATACACACATACACACATGTACATATACATATGCATACATAAACACACATACACGCATACATACATATATACATACACACACATACATATAGAAATATGCACTTACATACAGAACCTAATAACGTATATATATATATATAGGTTTTTATACAAATACATACACAATTATACATGCTTACATATACGTAGATTTGTACACATATACACACACACATATATATATATATATATACTTACAAACATACATACACTCCCCCACACAGGTATACATGTATACATACATACACACAGATACACTCATCCACACACCTATATACCCATATACATACATAAATATATATATATACATACACATACACATTTATTTATTTATTTATTTATTTATGTGTTTCAGCCAAGTGGCTGCGGTCATGCTGGTGCACCACCGTGATTTTCACGTTCCTCGCATGGCTCTTCTCCCCCACCTGACATGGTCCAACCAAGAGTTTTGATGGCACATCTGGTGTATAAGAGAATTTGACATAGCTGCCCTAAACTGCGTCTCATTACGAGCCATTGGTTCGTCTGGTACCGTGGAGAGGAAAGTGTCAAGTTTTGTCTTGAAGACCTCCGTATCCATGTCTTGCATGTCTCTCAAATGTTTTGGCAGGGCATTGAAGAGCTGAGGTCCTCTGAAACCGAGGCTGCTGCAGTATCTCGTTCTTATGTGAGATGCAGTGGACGGTACCTTTGGCACCGTGCAGATGCCACCAGTGCTGTAGCCACTGATGAGGGATGCAATGACCATGGTGAATACAGTCAACGCTGCACCACAAACGACAAAGACAGGAGAACAGACAAGAAGACGGTAAACACAAACAGGCTTCAAGCCCAAACACGTCACACAGAGAAAAAGAAAAAGAAACAGATCTGTAAATTCTACCTAAATGGTACCTGCTGGCACGGGGAAAAGGGACAAAACTGCAAATTTGCCCATCCCAAACACCACCAGCTAAACAAGGTAGATAACCACTTACAACAAAATAAGCGGGAGCGCAGAAAAGGGAGACCAGAAAGCTTAAATCTACGTACACATAATCCACCGAATACCAACAGGACTCACAAAGAGAGAAGTCCGTATATTCCTTCTGCTCCCAAAAAAAAGGCTATATGCAGAGGCTGTACGAACTGCAGTAGCTGAGCAGCAAGCTTTTTTTAAGCTTGGCCCAGAAAATGGTACAACGTGGATGCAGAGGGTACAGAGTCAACGCCACACGAACCACTGTCCAAGACCACCACAGATGATGGATCAGGGATGGCCACCGCTAACACCAGGAACCCCTGCACAGATATCAC
>NC_142930.1:138353776-138363776 GCF_046866305.1 Octopus bimaculoides
GTTTTACTAGTTCAAAAGTAGGCTGCGCTTTTTGGCATGAGAGAATATATTGTCATCAATGCTAAAACACCTGGAAGTCAATCATAGACAAACGAGTCAACTCGCACAAGGTCCCATTCAGGGGCGATGGACACCGATGTTTCGTCATTATTATGACTTTTCAACAACGCGTACCTGAACGAAGCCCAACTATATGGGACATTCCAGCAAATGGTTCTCACACCATTTTGCTTATAGTCAAAGACGACGATTTAGCTTGCATTGTTCGGGTACGCGGTGTTGGAAAGTTACAATAATGACGTAACGTTGATGTCCATCGCTCTACTGTTTTAACGTATTTATAAGAATATATCTTCTTACGCCTAAAAGCGCAGCCTACCCAAGAACTAGCAAAACACATACCTTGTGTACGTGTGTTCGATTTTGTTTATGCATGTGTGTGTATATAGATATATTATATATACATATATATATGTATATATATATATGTATATACATATATGTACATATACATATTATACATATACTATATATATATATATGTATATATATATATATATATATATATATATATATATATATATATATATATATATATATATATATGTATATATATAGATACACACACACAGACACACACACACACACACACATATATATATATATTCCAGGATGGTCATATTTATTTTGCCATATAAATACACGTACAATATATTTCTTCTTTATTTTAGCTTTATTATTGTTCTGAAAATTAGAGCAGTAAGAACAATAATACAGTTGAAGTGAAGAACGAATATATAGTATGTGTGTTTATTTGGCAAATAAAAGCCAAACAAAAGACAACACAAAAAAACACCATCCCGAGATATAACGATATCAGTTTCAACACACGATTTTACATCAGGAATTTTGCAAAAGAAATACGTAAACGGGTGTGTGTGCGTACATATATACGTAATACATATATATTGCCACACCCTAACAGTTGAGGGAACCCGTGGAAGAGGTAGGCCCAGGAAGACCTGGGCTGAGGTGGTGAGGCAAGACCTTCGTACATTGGGCCTCACCGAGGCGATGACTACTGACCGAGACCTTTGGAAATGTGCTGTGCGTGAGAAGACCCGGCAAGCCAAGTAAGATCGTTGCCAGTGTCCCTGGACTGGCTCTTGTGCGGGTGGCACATGAGATGCACCATTTTGAGCGTGGCCGTTGCCAGTACCGCCTGACTGGCTCCCGTAGGATTTTCGAGTGAGATCCTTGCCAGTGCCCCTGGACTGGCTTGTGCGGGTGGCACATAAAAGACACCATTTCGAGCGTGGCCGTTTTCGTGCAGGTGACACGTAAAAGCACCCACTACACTCTCTGAGTGGTTGGCGTTAGGAAGGGCATCCAGCTGTAGAAACTCTGCCAAATTAGATTGGAGCCTGGTGTAGCCATCCGGTTTCACCAGTCCTCAGTCAAATCGTCCAACCCATGCTAGCATGGAAAGCGGACGTTAAACGATGATGATGATGATGATGATATATATATATATATATATATATATATATATATATATATATATATATATATATATATATATATATATAATTATGTGTATTTCTTCTATCTTAATGAATAAAAATTCTTCTGATAGAATAAATGGGTTAATAGAAACCAATGTAGCAAAGAACACAAAATAACTGTGGTTTAGTTCCTGTTTTTAAGGCAGGAACTCCTTGAAATTTTGGGTATTTGAGTATATTTAAGAATTTAAGGAATGGAAAAAACGCATGTTATAATTGCATACTTTATTCCTACATATGTTTCAAAGGATTACAACCTGTGTGATCCATAGGGATCTTTGATATTAAAATTGTAACCTTCTCATCAGGGAAAGCATGGGAATCATCTTAAACGAAAGACATTATGACCGATTATGAAAACAATAGATGGATAAGGTTATGACTTGATTCATTTGAAAAAAACCGTTAGAGAATTGGACACTGCCGGATAGTGGGTTGGACAACACATGCCTATAAATGTGTGAGAACGTACATGCATACATAAATACATATACACAAACACACACATACATGCAAACTGATACACACACATATATATATATATATATATATATATATATATATATGTATATACATATACATACATATGTGCATTTGTATATATATATATACACACACACACACATATATATACACTCATACGTCCACATTTATACATATGCACATACGTACCCACGCATATACAAATATACACATGTGTGCATGTCCCCAAATACACACATGTATCCATTCAAATATACACACATGTATAAATAGAAATAGACTCATACACATACACATAGCTATACGTCTACGCCTATTACCTAATCAAATAAACAGATTCGCCTATACATATACATACATGTATACATACGTGAATACACGCATGCACATACATACATACAAATACATATACATATACATATATATATATATATATATATATATATATATATATATATATATATATATATAAAAGAAAAATAACTCAAGTGTTTTCATATATACATACATACACATACCCATATACATACATCCACATATCCATATATATGTGTGCATGTATACATATATATATATATATATATATATATATATATATAGTTTTAGGGAAAATAACCAATTTTCAAGAACTCATCGATGAAAATCCACTATCACATATAGAAAAATTAATAATTAAAAGCACAATAAATGAGTATAATATAAAGTAAAGTAAATATCATAAGATAAATATAATAAAAAGATTACACGTGTTTCATAACCAATTTTCAAATAGAAAAGAAATTTAAATCGATTAAAATCAATTAAAATCAATTAAAATCAATTGAAATTATCGAAAATAAGTTCTATTCAAAAATATAGCTACTCGTCAGATCGTAAGTAGAACAATAATTAGATATATATCTCAACCAACAATAAGTACCAAATGAATTAATATGAAATTCTTATTATATAAAGATAGAAAAATTATTTAAAAATATCATAATATCAAAATAATAACCATTCAATAATCATCCCTTCATCCATAATAATAACATGTATATTATATACAAAAAACATCTTACCTAAATTATCATTGTTTTAAATTATCATTGTTTTAAATACAAGTTGAACGAAGTTTAAGTTTAAAATAATAATGAAGATAAAATTAGTACATATTTAACCGGTGTAATAGTTAAAGCTATACTATTTAAAGCTAAAGACGTTTATTTAATTATGATTAAAGATCAATTGAATAATAGAAAAATACAAGATTATTTATTTCTACAAACGTAATAATAAAAAATATTAATGAATGAAAAAATTATGAATGGAAAAAATTATGAATGAAAAAATTAGGAAAGAAAAAATTATTAAGAATAAAAGGTTAAACTTTATATATATATACAAAGTTTTGATTTAAAAAAAAACTTTAACGATATTATAAACTATAAAGATTAATAATTAATCAAATAATATTAATCAAAAATAATCGAAAATATATCAACACTATTCCAATCGAAGTTCTAATATTATGTTGAAATGAAACTATAACTTCTAAATAATATAGTGTTAAATAAGTTATCTATTAAAATAATCTATAAAGAACCAAATGAATAGTATAAAAACAAGAATACATATTATTTTCAAATAGTAGAAAATCTTTAGCAAAGTGAAAACAGTACTTATCCAATTTTTTCCGTAATTCAAACTGAAAACTAAGACGTTATCTAATAGCTATAGCGTTTTAAGCAAGAGTTCGCGCGAAAATACTACGTTAAAAAAGAACGTTAAATAGAGAATAGAATACGAAAGCATGAATGAAATAATAATACTTAAATAAATGAATGAAAAATTTAAAATTTATATAACTAACAACATAAAAAGAACAAAAAACTATAGTTATCTTATAAAACATATTAATAAATATTAAATTCTAATATATAATAAATAAATAAAAATATTCGTAAATTAAATAATATTATGAAATAAACTAAAATACTACTATTGATTTAGTCTTATCAAAATCGTAGTGTCATTGTAATATAAAACCTTAAACTTACTAAAATATTAACCTACCAATAAAAACAAAATATAGCTACTAGAATAATTAAATAGATACCCCAACACACACCCTAATACATACATACATATATACATACATACATACACATATACATATATATATATATATATATATATATATATATATATATATATATATATACATACATACATATATATATATATACATACATACATACACATACATATACATACATACACACATATATATATACACTTACATGCATATACAAATATACATACGAATATACAAAATAATATACGTATATACAAACAACATACACACATTTATACACATAAACACTAATAAAAGCATATACATAAATAAAAACATACATACACATATATACATAAATACACACATATATATAAATACATATAACACATATAGACCAAAACATACATACTACCATAAATATATATATATACATAAATATATATCTACACATACACACATGTACCTACCAAAATATACATATAAAAACAAATACACTCATACACACATATAAAAATAAAGAATAATATATATAAATACACACTCATCCTCCCATGCTCTCAAATATACATATTATATAGATACACATATACAGACATATATACATACACATAAAAATACACATATATATACAGAAAAAACATGCATATACATATACATATATACATATACATATATACATATATATACATATATATATACACACATACATAAATATATATATATATACACCCATAAATATATACACCTACTAATTTATATAGACAAATTACACACACTCACATATGTACTTATACCCATATATATACATATATATACACATTTACATAAGTACATACATAAATAGACATATACATATACACAAAAATACTCATAACTATATATATAAAAAATATACAAAATATACACACAAATAAAAATTCACTCAAATAAATATATAAATAAGGAATATTCTAAAACAAAACTACACTCACGCACTCACTCACACGCACAATATATATAAATATACATCTATACTCACAAATATATATCTTTATACATACATGTAAATACAAATATACACTCAATATACACAAACATATATTTAAAAAAAACAAAAAAAAACCCACATATATATACACTTAAACCTATATAAATACATACGTAAACATATATACATACACCTAAAAATATACATACATACTAATGCATATAGACTAAAACACACACCCTCAATATATACATGTACATGCATATACACATACCCATATAAACAAAATAAAAAAAATAAAAAAAAATTATTAGCTAAAGTTTTTATATAAATAAAGTAGTTTATGTCTACATTTTATTTTTCGTTCATCAAAAGAATTAAGTAAATTATTATCCTTATGAAATAATATCTCTTTAAATTCATTATTACATAAATTACAAAAGTTATTACCTATATGATAGGATTTAGCTTTACAAACTATCTCCCATTTTAAAATATATTTAATATTTTTAGCTTTAAGTTCCCAAATATATTTACTGAGGCCAGTAGAATTAATTAAATTTCTATTCTTAAATGAGTGCATATGTTGAGCTACTCTTAATTTAATTTTATTAGAAGTCGAACCTATATAAATCTTATTTAAATTATAACCATAATGTTTATTTTCATTCAATAATTTCACTATACATTTATACACTACATCTTTCAAATTACATTCATTATTAAAATTACATTTAGTTTTATCTAAACATGTACAATTGATTATATTCTGGTCAACATTATTACTATTAAAATTAATATTAGAATAATTATTAAATTTAAATTTGTAGTAATTATTTAACTTAAATTTATTAAAAGAAGAGATAATATTAGCAACATTATTAGTAGTGGAATAACCTACACCAAAATTATTTTTAGAAAAAATATAATGATATTTTTTATTATCTTTAAGGAATAAATCAATAACTTTAAAAACTTCATTAATAATGTTAGTTTTAACTTGAACACCGTATGGAATAATTAACCAGAGTTTGTTCTTATTATAGATATTATTGAATTTATTATTCGTATTATTAAATTTATTATTATCATTAAAAAAATTAAAATATTTAAAATTGTTACCATTAAAATTAAGTTTATGTTTAGATAATTTATTATAATACCAATTATTCTTATTATTCTTATTATTACCTAAGAAGACATTATCATGAGTATAAAAGTTATGTTTATTAAAAAGGTCATTATTATTATAATTATTATTACTACTATTATAAAAATAATTCGGATTATTAAAAAAGTTTATATTATTAGTATATCCCGCTTCTTGCAGGGCTTTATTATAATAAGGTGCATGTTTTTCAAAAATCTCTATATTAGAAGATAGTAAAGATATTCTCTTACCTATAGTAAAAGTTAAGGATTTTTTAACTGAGGGTGGGTGATTGCTTTTAGCATGAATGTATTTAATATTTTCATTAATCTTATGGTAAGGTTGGGTATTACCAGTAGATAAATTAAAATTAGCATCTAAATAAAAGGCTCAATTTAATTTTAATTTTTTATAAATTGATTTTAATTGAGTTTTTTACCTGTAATTTTGGATTTTGTCCCTAATAATATTATTATATATATATATATATATATATATATATATATATATATATATATATATATATATATATATATATATATATATATATATATGTGTGTGTGTGTGTGTGTGTACACACACACACACATATACATATATACACAAACACACATATACACATACATATACATACATAAACACACATACACGCGTACATACATATATACATACACACACATACATACAGAAATATGTACTTACATACAGAACCTAATAACACATACATATGGGTTTATACAAATACATACACAATTATATATGCTTACATATACGTAGATTTGTACACATATACACACATATATATAGTTACAAACATACGTACATCCCCCCACACACAGGTATACATGTATACATACATACACACAGATACACTCATCCACACACATATATACCCATATACACACATATATATATATACATATATATACATACATATATACACACATATACATATATATATATATAAAATATATATACATACATATATACACACATATACATATATATATATATAAATATATATACATACATATACATATACATATATATATATATATATATATATATATATATATATATATATATACATACACATACACACACATACACATATACATATATAATTTATTAACCTTAATTAGAGTATATTTTAAATCTTGATAAACCCTTGTAACAACCATAACATATTAAATTAATGTACGTATGAACATACCGGTATGGGTGTTTTTAAATATACGCGTGTATCTGTGAGAGCACCACCTCCTCTTCCGGTCTTTTCATAATGTAACCTCGTGGGCATCGGTACCATTTTCCTCTTTCTCCGTTCTTCCATTCTCTGAACTTTCCATCTTTCCGACGAAGGGCTACGCCCGAAACGTCATACACTCTCTCTTTCCTTTCCTGAGCGTCCAATAATACTATCCATATCACGTCCTCACTTTGTTGTTTTTTTGTTTTTTTGTTATTGTTTTTTTGAACTATATGACGTACGCTCACACGGACCCTGGCCTTTCAACTGGATTTGATGTACCCAACCGCCGGATTACCTTGGATTACTGTTCCCGTTGGATCTGCCTTTCCTGAACCTTGATTGAACATCAGCAAAATTTGTCCGTGACTCTTACACTTTTTCCCACTTTTTTCGACTTGTTTCACCTTTATCTGTTCTCCTTCTACCTTTCTCGTCCTTCCCTTGTCTCACCACTAATAACACCCACACCGACATTCACATCCTCTCACCATGCCAGACCTTCACTCCTTCACCCAACATCTTCAGTCCCTTCTTCGCCGTTTTCTTTCTTTTTTTCCCCCACAATGCTTGCAACCCACAAAAAAACCTCTCTTACTTGCTCTTCCAAAAAACCCGCCACACTAGCCATCTCAACTTTCTCAGCCGCTGTCTCCGCCATCACGTCATACCCCGTGGCTTCCTCTTGAAATTCCACGCTCCCCCCTATTCCTCCCCCTTCATCGAGCCCACCCTTGCCCGCACCTCCCGCCTCATCATCCGTGCCACCATCCGTTCCACCCGTTCCCTCCTCCACTCCATTGACCACCAACTCTCCCAAGCTTACCTCCTCCTCTCCTCCCTCTGCCCTCAACCCTTCACCCAACCTATCCTCCGCTTCCTCCTCAATCTCAATCACCAACTCCACAATTTCCTCACACACACAAAAAATAAAAAAACTCCACAACCTCCTCAACCCCCACCCTTCCGCACCCCTGACACCCTCCCCTTCAGCTCCCCCTCCCGATTCCATGCCCCCCTCCACCGCCCATTCCACACACTCACACTCCTCCCACCCGGACATCCTAACCCCCACGCCATCACCTCCCCACACCTCCAACAACCCCAACCCCAACCCCACCCCACCCAACCCCATCCCACCTCTTCTCCCCCTCCTCCTCCTCCCCCGCCTCTACACCTCCTCCTCCCGACCCTACTCACCCTACCACCCCGCTTCCTCACACGGTTGTGACTATACCACCCAATCTCCCCCTGTCCGCCGCTGAGCGCTCGCTCCTTGGTAGGGGCCTCCGCTTCACGCCTCTCACGCCCCACTGTGACGAATTCGCGACTCACACTGATGTCAGCCAGTTCCTGCGCCGCATCAAACTGTGCGCGTTCTTCCATACGTCAACACAGCGTCCCGACAATCGGGACTACTTCTCGGACCTGGGACGCCGCCCATCCAACTGGACGCCGCCTCCAGGCCAATTCAGTAGCCTAGACTTGTTCGTGGATGACTGTAAGGCGTTGGTCGAGCGTTTCGACTTAAAAAAAGACCCCTCCGGGCCAATCTCACCCGGGCCGAATCGGTCGCCCTCCGCAATCTCCGCCGCCGTGACGACATCGTCATCAAGCCGGCGGACAAAGGTGGAGCAGTGGTGGTGTGGCGCGCGGACCTTTACAGGAGGGAAGCGCTCAACCAGCTTCACAATCCCCTCTTCTACCGCCTCCTCCCCTCCGACCCCACCCCCTCCTACCAACGGCTTGTGTCCTCCACAATCCATGACCTCATCTCCTCCTCTGCTCTCCCCGCTACCGCCACCAACCTCATCGTCCGCACACCTCGCACCTCCTCCATCTACTTCCTTCCCAAGATCCACAAACCTAACAACCCTGGCCGCCCCATTGTCTCTGCTTGCAATTGCCCCACCGAACTCATTTCAAAATACCTCGACCATATCCTATCCCCGTTAGTTGCTGCCCTCCCATCCCACATACACGACACCAACCACGCCCTTCGCCTCTTCAATTCCTTTTCCTTCCCTCCCGGCCCCTCACACCTCCTCTTCACCCTGGACATCAAATCCCTATACACGGTGATTCCACACAACGATGGTCTCTCAGCCCTCCAATACTTCCTTGACCGCCGCCCTGACCCCACACCTAGCACCCCTACCCTGCTTCGTCTGGCAGAACTCGTCCTCACCCTCAACTGCTTCACGTTCGCCGGAGATACCTACCAACAGGAATCTGGGGTCGCGATGGGGACGAGAATGGGGCCCAATTACGCCAACCTCTTTGTTCGTTACATTGAGGCCCAAGTATTCTCCCAATTCTCCGGTCCGACCCCGGAACTATACGGTCGCTACATAGATGACTGTATAGGAGCCACCTCCCTCTCCCGCGAACAGCTCTGCCTTTTCATCTCCTTCCTCTCCAACTTCCACCCCGCTCTTGACTTTACTTCCACCATCTCTGACACCTCTGTCAACATCCTCGACATCTCTCTTTCCATCAACCCCCCCTCCAACTCTCTCACTACCTC
>NC_142930.1:138366276-138371276 GCF_046866305.1 Octopus bimaculoides
AAAGAGAGCGGAATACGGTGGCAGAATTTCAAATGAAATAAAAATTCCTCTAAAAGTGTTTGATTAAATACTTAGTTACTACAACTGATGATCTTTTGTCTTAAATTTCAAAATCCGAAATGCTTTCGAGTGACAGAAGCGCCATAAATAGGAAATTACTGGATATTATACGTGAGTGTGGAGGCGCAATGGCCCAGTGGTTAGGGCAGCGGACTCGCGGTCATAGGATCGCGGTTTCGATACCCAGACCGGGCGTTGTGAGTGTTTATTGAGTGAAAATACTTAAAGCCCCACGAGGCTCCGGCAGGAGATGGTGGTGAACCCTGCTGTACTCTTTCACCACAGCTTTCTCTCACTCTTCTTGTTTCTGTTGTGCCTGTAATTCAAAGGTTCAGCCTTGTCACCCTGTGTCACGCTGAATATCCCTGAGAACTACGTTAAGGGTACACGTGTCTGTGGAGTGCTCAGCCACTTGCACGTTGATTTCACGAGCAGGCTGTTCCGTTGATCGGATCAACTGGAACCCTCGTCGTCGTAACCGACGGAGTGCCAACAACAACAGCAACAAATACGTAAGCATAAATGCATAAAACCAGTGTTAAAAGTGAAAATGTCATGCAAGCTTTATTATGGCTTAGACAAGCTGAAGGCTTCTTTTGGTGAAAAGTAAACTAAATGTTCCCCACATTGAAACAGTTGCGTCACGCAAAACTGGACTAAGCTTGGTCTATATAAAGCTACTCTTATGGTTTATGTTTTGAGCTATGTGATGAAATGTAAATAGATAACGTACCTAAACTTTTGACCCATGTTTAATCTATTCTCTTTTGTAATCCAAATTTGCAATAATTCCGCTATTCGAAAAAAAAAAGCGAAATTGGAAACACATCCGGTCTTAAATAATTTTGGATAAACGATTATCAACAATAGATTGAAGCAGGAATAGTACATAACCGAAGTCTATTTTATAGATTCTGGAGAGATGAGAAGGTAACTCAGTGCGCTGGCATTCGAACTCATAAATTTTGTTACCCTCTTCCTAAAAATGCTAAACAAATAATGATTTATGTCCGTGTGCATACGTACATGTATGTCATCGTGTTTGTCTCCAATTATAATTTTGATGTAAATTAATGAAACTGCTTCCAAATTTTCTCACAAAGATTCAATTTATGCAACTGTGATTAGAAGTTTGCATGATGATAGGAGTTCTAAAAATATAGAATGCCACTGAGGTCAGAACTGCCATTCATCCTTCTGGGGTCAATAAAACAGTCGGTCAAGTGCTCCAATCAATATAAACGACAGTTCCTTCTCTCAGATTTCTGGCCTTGGACCTACATTAGAAATAGTTAATATTTTTTATTATGGTGGTGGACGAAGAGAACATTTAAAGCGTTGGAAAAATACTTTGTAATATTTGTTCGAGCTCTTTACTTTTCTGAGTCCAAATCACGCCAAAGTCATCTTTGCTTTTCCTCCTTCTGAGATCGATAAATAAAGTACCAGTAAAGTTGTGAGGCCAACTAAAATAATATCAATGTATTTAGTGCTTCTGACACAAGACTTGATTTGAAAACTTGCGAGACAATAACCATAACAAATGCAATGATCGCAACACGCGATTTTCCGCAAATTCCTTCGCAAACGGCTTTCCAAGGAGGTTCTTATCTGGTGTAAGTTTCCCTTAGAGTCTCAAATTTAGCTGAACTGTATTACGAAAATCTCTCTCCTTGTCCCAAGATTTTTTTAAAGGGCTGGATATAGAAAGTTTACATATTTATGCCTTAAGAAAACAGGAGGAACCTTTTCTGTGTTCTCTGAAAAATGGACTGAACAGTCACTAGCCAATATAGGACGTGAAACATGGTTTGTCTGCTTTTCGGTGGCAGGATCGTAATCCATGCATACACTTATACCACAGTACATGGGTCATGAAACATAAGAGTGACAATTAGAGACATTGACGGTAACATTAACACCAGGCACATTGTTATTTTGTGACACAATACGGGTGTATTTTGAGTTGGGATTACGAGGAACTACTTATGATTCCAATGGATCAATGTGAACTCGTAAGCCTTTATGAATCCATAAAACTTGCCTAATTGTTGGTGTAGAAATACGGTCAGTACAGAGTAGAAGGACAAGCTGGTGTATTTGTGAGTGATTTTTTTTCCGATGGCATTGAAAAATAAAATGGACCACAGTCGTAGGAACCGGGAACTGCCGTTCCAACAACAACGCCGGTCGAAGTCTCGAAATTAGCATATGTTTGAGTGTGTGTGTGTGTGTGTGTGTGTGTGTGTGTGTGTGTGTATGTGTGTGTGTGTGTGTGTGTGTGTGTGTGTGTGTGTGCGTGTGTGCGTGTGTAGATGCATGTTTGTGCCGTTCACATTCACATTCACATATGTACATACATATTCATAAAGTCGAACGCTACTCTTTCTATCAATCTAATGACGTTTATATCAGTCAACACCCCAAACATTCTTTTCTACTTTAAGCACAAGGCCCGAAAATTTTGGGGGATGGGGCCAGTCGATTGGATCGACCCCAGTACGCAACTGTTATTTAATTTATTGACCCCGAAAGGATGAAAGGCAAAATCGACCTCGGCGGAATTTGAACTCAGAATGTAAAGACAGACGAAATGCCGCTAAGCATTTCGCCCGGCGTGCTAACGTTTCTGCCAGCTCACCGCCTTCAACACCCCAAACATTAACTGCTTTTGCTGCTTATCAGACCAAACCACTTAAATGTTTACAGAGATCGCGGTATGGTTTGAAAATAGGGCAGAATTTAAGAAACATTTACGATCTGATTGCTTTTAACAAAAAACGTTAATGAATAACTGCTTTAGTAATTCTAAGAATATACATAATATACTATATTAATATGTTTTAAAAGAAGACTAATGGGAACCCCGATAGATTGAGATACAGTTATTGATTTAATGTATGTGTATACTTGATACTCACAATATAATATTCACAATAAGATCAAATGGTTAAGAGGTCTGTTTCATAAATACAATGTTCCAAGTTATATAAATATATATACGTAATAAATTACATACGTACATACATTTTATGTGTATATATACATATATATATATATATATATATATATATATATATATATATATATATATATATATATATATATATATATATATATATATATATATATTTATATATATATATATTTATATATGTGTGTGTGTGTGTGTGTGTATACATATATACATATATATATATATATATATATATATATATATATATATATATATATATATATATATATATATATATATATATATATATGTGTGTGTGTGTGTGTGTGTGTAGTGAAACTACCTCCCGCCATTAGATACAAACTACTATCGCCATTACATACAATCTTCTCATTTAAATATAAATAAATGCGAGCGTAGTAGAGAACCCATTCCTTGTCCATCACGTGACTGATCATTATTCGAATCGGCAACTTCTTCGAACCGTTCCCGCCAGAACGCGAACTGACCAATCACGGCCCCTAATAAGGTCACGTGATAGAGTAAAATTCTGAAGCCTTCGGGAGCCCATAGTTTGTTATAAATAGCTTTAACTCATACCCAATAATTTGTCTCGGTCCAGTTTCTCTTTGAGAACTGTTCCGTGTACCACACGACAGCAGCAGCAGTTCCAGCGACCAATTCAGCAGCTTCGTCCAGCCACGATGACCTCCGCCGTCGCCATATCAGCAACAAGAGTCTACGACTACTAACCAGCACCTACCAAGCAGCCTCTACGCTACCAGCGTCAACACGATTTACTATGTACACCACACCAAACTCCGCGGCACATCTCTCTCTTCGATTCTGTTAGGTGACTCAGCTTCACCACGGTAAATAAACAGACAAGAGTTCTTAAACAGACAAGAAATTCTCAGCCAACGATGAACATCTGTATAACAAGAATCACGGCCCGGCATCGAGGCCACGACATCACAACTAGTGATCAGCACTGCCACACTCAGCCTCTCCTCACTTTCACATACAGAACTTTTCCTATAGTGTACTAACGATCTGGTATAATTGCTCACGTGTCATTTACTGACTCTTTCTATCTGCTGTAATAACTCACACATGTATCACTCACATACACACTTTTCTTTGTATGACGGCCTGTCTTTGATTATGTTCTTATATGTCGCATTCACACTCTCACACAGACATACATCTTTAACGCTACAATAAATATATCTGTTATTCATCTAATACGGTTGTGGTCTTTCATTACTGGTCATCTATGTTATCGTCGCATAACATATCATGTATATCATCCATTGATATATAATTGTATGTTCGACCGTGTGACTCGTTTAAATAAAAGGAGTCCCCTGTTTTTTCCATTCGTCACCATTTCTCCTTTTTGAGTTCGCACGGTCGTCCCTTACATATATATATATATATATATATATATATATATATATATATAGAGAGAGAGAGAGAGAGAGAGAGAGAGAGAGAGAGAAAGAAAGAGAGAAATAGATAGAAAGATAGATAGATAGATAAATAAATAGATAGATAGATAGATAGATAGATTGATAGATGTGTGAGTATAAATATAAATTTATAGGTATTAGATAAATGTATATATACGAGGTGGTGCTGAAATGTTCCTGGCTTTTGGTAAAAGAAAATACAGGAGGATTAGTCAATTATGATTTCATTCAACATATTCCCCTCTCAGATTCACATAATTATGGCCACGGTCCTTCAATTTTTCTAAGCTCTCTAATAGAACTCAGAAGGTTAGGCTTCCAATCAGGCCTTTTGCGACACCCTTAAAACCAGGAACGTCTCAGCAACCACTCGTAAATATATACGCATATGTATATATACGAGACCGGCTAAGAAGTTCGTTGGTTTACCAAGATACTCTCATGAAATGTGACCAAATGAGATTTATTTTTTAACATAGTTCCCCTTGCGATCTACACACTCTTTCCATCGG
>NC_142930.1:138381276-138403776 GCF_046866305.1 Octopus bimaculoides
TTATAAACATAATTAAGGGATCAGCAAGCATTTGCTTCACCATATACCGAAGTTCAGAAATAGCAGCTAAAAAAGTTGAGACTCCAACAGATAGCATTACTTGAGTTACAAGTATTGCTATCTGTTGAAGTCTCAGCTTTTTTAGCTGCTATTTCTGAACTTCGGTATATGGTGAAGCAAATGCTTGCTGATCCCTTAATTATGTTTATAAATATATATTATATATATTAGTATATGTATAATATATATATATATATATATATATATATATATATATATATATATATATATATATATATATATATATATATGTATATATATATATATATAGGCGCAGGAGTAGCTGTCTGGTAAGTAGCTTACTTACCAACCACATGGGTTCAGTCCCATTGCGTGGCACCTTGGGCGAATGTCTTCCACTATAGCCTCGGGCCGACCAGAGCCTTGTGAGAAACTAAAAGAAGCCCGTCGTATATATATATGTATGTATATATTTGTGTGTCTGTGTTTGTCCCACAACATCGCTTGACAACCGATGCTGGTGTGTTTACGTCCCCATCACCGAGCGGTTCGGCAAGAGAGACCGATAGAATAAGTACTAGGCTTTCAAAGAATAAATCCTGGGGTCGATTTGCTCGACTAAAGGTGGTGCGACAGCATGGCCGCAGTCACGTGACTGAAACAAATAAAAGAATAAAAGAATATATAAACAGCTTGGCTGCTTGTTTCTCTGGAGACTATCAGAATGATGTAGACGTCTCTGATGAGAATCCAATAAAGTTCGAAAATCGATTAAGGTTGTTCATCATTTTTTTCAGTCTGTGGTGAAAGGGCTAAAATTTGCCCTGCTTATTGTATGTATGTATGTATGTATGTATGTATAAAAGGATGAAGGGCAAAGTTGGTTTCGGTAGATTTTGAGCTCAGAAGGTAAATAAAGAACCAGAAGAAATATCGGTAAGCATTTTGTCCGACGCGCTAACGATTCTGCCAGTTTACTACTTTAATTTACAATTTCATATTTTAGCACAAGTCTAGCAATTTTAGGGGAAGGAATAAGTCGATATCATCGATCCCAGTGAACAACTAGTACTTACTTTATCAACCCGAAAGAAATGAAAGGCAAAGTCGATGTTAAGCCAGAAGAAATGCTGTTAAGTATTATTCCCTGTTGCGGTAACGATTCTGCCAACACGCCGCATGCATATATCTATATTACATTAAAAGTGAGTTCAATCTTGCTTGCTTGCTTGCTTGCAATGTTAGTCAGCGAAATTGGTGCATAATGGGAAAATACCATGAATTAAGTTTACCCTGAAATGTTAATACGAATCGAATGAAACAAGTTTCTCGTAAATCGGTAAAGTAGTTTTCAAGTTATTAGAGATTTTAAGGGTATAAATACTCAAAAACGGCGCATGATGGGAAAAATGTTCCGAAAATAATCTTCATCTTGAAAGGGAAGAAACTCTTATGTTTCTATTAGACTGAGTTTTTTTTTTTTTTTTTGAGTGCATTCAACGTATTTGGATGCTATTTCTAGAACGCCCTGCTATCACGTAACAGCTATTTACGATAAAGGACCCGAAATACCTGTTACGTGGTAGTAGGGCGTGCAAGAAATAGCAGTTAAATCTTTCCTTTTCTGGGGAAGGAGCCATTTACACACGATTTCGATGGGACATACGTTGAAAGCATGTGATATAACCTGGAAAAGAAAAGAAAAAAACCCCCACGAAACAAAACTCTGTTGCTGGGAAACTCAGAGTTTCCCGGTACCTCAACGGGTCCCGGATGGTCTCTCTCTCTCTCTCTCTCTCACTCCCTCTCTCTCTCTCTCTCTCTCTCTCTCGCTCCCTTCTCTCTCTCTCTCTCTCCTCCCTCTCTCTCTCTCTCTCGCTACCTCTCTCTCTCTCTCTCTCTCTCTCTTCTTTATATATATATATATATATATATATATATATATATACACACACACACATGCAGCATACATACGCACACACACATATTTATATATATATATATATGTATATATATATATATATATATATATGTGTGTGTGTGTGTGTGTGTGTGTGTGTGCATTTATATGATTTATATATATATATATACAGATAAAGTTATGAATAATAATAGCCTGGAAATTTTGAGTTAAGACACTTTGAGAAGAAAAAGTTGAACACGCTATCTGCTTCGAGATTCATTGTTACAAAAAAAAAGAAGCACACACGCGCGCGCACATAAGACAACACACGTCCCCATACGTACGTATGTATATTCGGTTTATTGTCTCTTTACTACATGACCAGATGTTTCGATTCTCGTCTCTACAGAATGCCTTCAGAATTTCTCTCTTTTCTCTCTCTTTATTTCACTCACTGTATATGTACAAACATATATAGTTCCATACATATATACGTAATTACATATGTTGATATGCATATGTCTGTCTGTCTGTCTGGCTGTCTTTGTGGATGTGTGCAATTTTTCTTCAACCAGATATGCTAACAAATCCTCTATGAATATTTTTATTTTACTACGACCGAAGCATTAACACCCACTACAACAAGAACAAACCAACAGTACAAAGCCGAAAAATAGATTTCCACCATTATCTCCAAAAAGATTACCCTCCTCCGCAATATTTTCTCTCCAATAAAACATTATCACATTCATGCTCTCAGATGAACCTCTTACCTCCACTTCGGATTTCCTCTGCTCTTAGAACAAATCGTATGACGAAATTGAGAGAAAAATTTTATCGTTAGACGTCTTGAATGCTATGACGACAGCTACTCAATAACTAACCCTCTCACCCACCATGACATCATCATGCCCACACTATTACCACAATAACATCAATAAGAACGAATAAAAGTCACAGCTCGGTGATCAAAGGCATTTTAAAAAATTGATATCCAATGACGCTGTGTGATCACATATTTCGAATTATTTGGTTCATCTCAGGCTACGCCGAACCGTATTGTCAAGGAAGTTTTCACTCCAACAATCAACTGACAAAATGCTCACGGTGCAATAAGTTTAGCTCACGTGTTTAGTGATAAGAGGTGGCATGAGATGTAAACCTATTGAAATCGCACATTTGTAACAAGCCAATCAACTTCTAACAGAACAGCAATAAGCCAACCAAAATTCAGCAATAAGAGAGCCATGTAATCAGTAACATAACAGCAGTAAGTCAACCAATACTCAGTAACAGTAGTAACAAGCCAAGAAAATCCAGTAACACAGTAGCACTTAGCTAATTAACAGAAGAGTGAGGCAACTAATACTCAATAACGCAACAGTAATATCAACCGATACTCTGCAACACAACAGTAATTACCCAACTAACACTCAATAACACGGTAACAATAAGCCAGATATGTGCTTAGTTACATAGCAGCAATGATGCAACCAAGTGCTCATTAACACAACACCTACCAACCAGCCAACCAACCAACCAACCAGCGCTAAGTAACATTGCTACAAATTAGAAATGCAGCAGCTGTCAACACTCAGTCAACTAACCAACCAAAACCAGTAACACAAAAATTAACCAACCAACAGTCGTTAGCACAGCAGCAATAAGACAACTAATACACAACAGCAATAAGCCAACGATATTCAATAACATAGCACCAATAGGAGAGTCATAACTCAACAGTCAAAGACAAAGCGCAATTAATAACTCAGTTTCGACCAGCACTCAATCGGTTACTCACCAATAGCAAACTAAGACTCAAATAGTTATCCAGTCACAGCAAAGAAGACAGTTGCAGCAGCAGGAGAAGAAGAAGAAGAAGAAGAAGAAGAAGAAGAGAGAAGAAACAGTAGCAACGGAAGCAGCAGCGGTAGCAACGGTAACAGTAGTAGTAGTAGTAGGAGGAGGAGGAGGAGGAGGAGGAGGAGGAGTAGTAGTAGTAATAGGATAACTTAACGCATGATAATAATTTTGGTTTCAAAATTTGGCACAAGGCCAGAAATTTCGGGGTGGGAACACCTCACCACACACACACACACACACACACACACACACACACACACACACACATCTATATTTATATATATACGCACATACGCGACGGGTTTCAACAGAGCTTCTTTGCACCAAATTCATCCACACGGCAATTGTCAGCCGGGAACCATAGTAGGAGATACTTGTCCAAGGTACCACACAGTGGTACTAAACATCAGCCACTTGGATGGAAAGCGAGCGTTTTGACCACGCAGAGATGCCCACGATATCTTGTATCTTGTCTTGTACTTGTTTCAGTCATTTGACGGCGGCCATGCTGGGGCACTGCGTTGAAGGGTTTTAGCCCAACAAATATAAAGACACACACACATAGGTATATACATAATACATAAATACATACATACATACATACATACATACATACATATATATGTATATATATATATATATATATATATATATATATATATATATATATATATATATATATATTAGGAAGGGCATCCAGCTGTAGAAACTCTGCCAAATCAGATTGGAGCCTGGTGTAGCCATCTGGTTCACCAGTCCTCAGTCAAATCGTCCAACCCATGCTAGCATGGAAAGCGGACGTTAAACGATGAGGATGATGATGATATATATATATATATACACGCACGCGACGGGTTTCTTTCAGTTTCCGTCTACCAAACCCATTCACAAGGCTTTGGTGGGCCCGAGGGTATAGTAGAGTACACTTGCCCAAGATGTCATGCAGTAGGACTGAACCCGAAACGATTTGGTTAGGAAGCATACTTCTTATCATACAGCCACGCCTGCGCCTATATGAGTGTGTGTGTGTGTGTGTGTGTGTGTGTGTGTGTGTGTGTGTGTGTGTGTGTGTGTGTGTGTGTGTGTGTGTGTGTGCATGTGCGTGTGTGTTGGACGAAATCATAATTAATTGATACTTCTGTAGTTTCTTTTAACCGAATCAGGAACTTTTCAGCACCCACACTCATATGCATATTTATACGTGTATATATATATATATATATATATATATATATATATATATATATATATATATTGATAGAAATGGTAAGACAACAAAAGAATGAAAGAGACCTCGATATTATGTAGAGGAATTTATCTGTAGTTATAATAAGTGACAATTATTCGAGTTTTATCATGGCTACCGAATAATTGTCACATAGTATATTTACAGATATCTATCTATCTATCTATCTATCTATCTATCTATCTATCTATATATATATATATATATATATATATTGAATTAATAATTGACGGTATTGAAGTTACCTCTCTTGAAGGAGGTTTTGAAACCCAATTACTGGGATAATTTCACCTAATCGAAGCTTTACCACTCTCTACATATTACATATATTTTGTATGCAAAACGGCTGCTTCACGTTCTCTATCACACTCACACCCATGTGCGTATATATATATATATATATATATATATATATATATATATATGTATATATATATATATATATATATATATATAGATAGATAGATAGATAGATAGATAGATAGGTTTCTTTAATAGCCACACAGGGCTCAACACAGAGTGGACAAAATACAAATGTAGAGTTTTTCTTTTCGAGGGGGTCGAAAACAAAGCAGAAAAAAAAGCAAAAGTGGGGACAACGATGAAAAAAAAACATCGCAAAACGTTTGGGGTATTTACAAAAAATACGAAATAATACAAAAAATTCCCAATAAATGGGGAGGTTATCCGTGGAAAGAAAAACCTACGAAAAGACCACGGTAACCTCGGTCTTTAGTGTCACAGTTTGTTAAATAAAATTTCTTTTATTTAAGCAAGAAACGTAAGTAACTCTCTGTTTACAAAATTTTAAAACGTTTTATAGAATCATGGTCAAGGTGGCTTCGTCATTTATACGTGCCATTCTTGCTACATGTATCCATCTTTTTTCGAAACATTTGCTAGACAACACTTGCCTCTCTACTCTCACCTTCCTTTTCAAGTGATACTTGAAAAAGTTGATGAGAGATTGACCAGAGAGGAAAGTATTTGTCTCTAATCCTTTCAGACGCGTCCACCAGATGCATTCTTTGGCCATAGCCACAAGTACGATAAATACAGCTCTTCCTTCCCGTTTAAAGGATGGAGGCGTGACGATATTGACGATAGACTCGGTTGATAAACCGACTCGTCCCACACGCGACAGCAGTCGTTCGACATAAGCACACAGCTCCGAAATGGTTGGACACTGCACGAGTGCGTGCAGAACGGTTTCGTCGCTCTGACCGCATCTCGGGCAGGTCGGCCCCGCATTTCGCGAGCCGTGTCTATAGAGCTTATCCCGAACGGGTAGCGCCTCTCTGTAACACTGCCAGGCCAGGGATCTCTGGAAGTTGTCCATAGGTCCCGGCCCGAAAGTCGTCCTGAACAGGCGGGTCAGGTATTCCTCGTCGACGCCCAGGTTCGCCCCGAGATCGTCGTCGTACCTGCCCTCCACTAATCCCCTATAGAATGACTTCGTTGTGATGCAGCCGCTCAAGGTCGACCCGGGACGGCAAAGTTGTTGCAGAGCAACGCGACACTCACGGTGCCATTCGCCATTCCTCGGCCTCTTTTTGATCCACGACTGCAGCTCGGTCATGGAGACGAGCTGCGGGAAAGCGCGTCGCACAAACGGCGACCACACCTGCTCACCGTCGTCTACGTAGAGCCGGAGATGTCGCAGTCTCAGCGCATGTCTGCGCATCATCAACCACGGCATGCCCAGCCCTCCTTTCAGCGGGTGTTGGCAACAAACGGATCGCCTCACCATCGGAACGCTTCCTTTCCACAAAAAGCGGAAGAGGATGCGCTCCATTTCGGTGATGGCGCGATCGGGATAAGGCACGACGGTCAGGCGGTATTCGATGACGGACGCGATGTACGCGTTCGCCACCTCCGCCCGACCTTTTAGGGACAGCTTCCTCTCGGACCATTGCCGGCAGAGAGTGGCCACCCTACTCGTTATCTCGTCCCAGTTCTTCTCCGTTTGCAGGTCCGGACCGAACCAGACTCCGAGCAACTTGACCGGACCGTCCGTCCAGCGTCCCACTACTGAGGCGCTGCCGGACGGTATGGGCTTGCTTCTCCAGGTGCCGAGCAGCAAACCCACCGACTTATCCCGGTTGATTTTCGCTCCCGTCACCGCTTCGTAGTCTTTCAGCGTCTCGCCGACAAGCTCGATGTGCTCGTGGCTAGACGCTATGACGGTGACGTCGTCCGCGTATGCCGACACGCTCGTCCCGCACCCCAGTTCTCGCGGGATGCCCCTCAGCGTCACCAGCTTCCTCAGTAGTGGCTCGAGAGTCAATACGTACAGAAGCGGCGACAGGGGGCATCCCTGACGAACCGAACGTGCAATGTCGAAGGGTCCCGATAGACGTCAATTGACGCGAACAACCGAACGGATGCCTGTGTACAAGGCAGCCATCCAGCCGCGGAAAACGGGACCGAAGCCGGCCGCTTCGAGGACGGCCTCCAAGTATCGATGGTCTACCCTATCGAAAGCTTTGGATTGATCCAAATTGATCAGGGCCCCACCCATGCCAGGTTCCTTAACTACCCTCTCTATGATGTAGGGCATCAGATGGAGGTTGTCATGGATGCTCCGGCCCGGCACGGCGCACGTCTGCTCCGTGCCGACCAGTTTCTCGATGACAACCGCCAACCGCTTGGCTAACACCTTGGCCAAAATTTTCATGTCTGCATTGAGCAGAGTGATGGGCCTAAAGTTATCTATGGCGTCCCCCTTGTTTGGATCTTTCTTCAGCAGCGTTACCGCTCCTCGGCTCACAAAACCGGGAATGCTCCCGTTCTGCTGCCAGTTGCAGTACACGGCCGCCAAGACTTCTCCAAACAAGTCTGGCATACAGTTGTAAAGCTCGTAGGGCAGACCATCCAAACCCGGAGATTTGTCCGTCGAGCAACCCGCCATCGCGTCCCTCACCTCCTCCGCCGTGATGACCCCTTCACAGCACTCCGCCTCTCTTGCCGAGAGTTGTGGCAAGCTGTGCAGGTAGGCACTAAAGTCCACCCTGCCTTCTCGCTCGCCACTCCTCCCGAACAGTCGGGCAAAATGCGGCTGAAACGCCTCGCACATCTTGCTCGGCTCGAGCAATTCGCGCCCCTGTTGGTTTACCAGAAACCGGATGGTGGCTCTGTTACCCCGCTGCGCCTCCGCCACCCGGGCCTCTCGTGCAGCTCCAACACCTTCATTCCTCAGAGCACGCATCCTTGCCCTGACAGCATACCCTTCGTGTTTAGCATTGAAGTGTTGGTCGAAGGCCAACCTCGCCGCTAAAACGTCGGATGCGATGCCACTTCGCAATGCCTCTTCTAACTTTATCACTAGCTCCTCCTCTACTCTGTTCCTCTCTACAGCTAGTGCCCTGCTATACCTTATTGCTTCCGCCCTTACTGCTCTCTTGAGGGCAAACCACCATTTGTTGTTGACGATGGCTCCCGTCAAAGCCCTCTTTACTAACGTGCTAATCCGGTCTCTGAAAACCTGTCTCGACGGGAAAGACGCGTTTAGTTTCCAGTAACCGGGACCCTGCCTATGTGCCTTATCTAAGTCTAGCGTACACGTCACAAGTTTGTGATCCGTGTAGCTGACTCTGTGGAACTGTGGACATCCTAAACTATCTCTATCTCTTGTCCTACGCACTATCCTATCTAGATACGATCTCGACGACCCAATTCGGTTGCTCCAAGTCCACGTTGGCACATTTGGGTGGTCGAGTCGGTACCTGTCAGACAACTGGAAGCGTCTGAGCAGGTCTATGAGGCCTTTGCATCCCCTTCTAGTTTTGTCACTCCCCACGTAGTCTAGATGCGTGTCCAAAGTAGCATTCCAATCCCCCACTAAAAGTAAGGGACGAGACGTTCCCAGGAATACTTCTAGACGTCGAAAGAAGTCTGACCGACCTGTTAAAGGAGGCACATAAACTGCCAGCAACCGAAAAGCGCCTCCATCGCTGCCGTCCACATCTAGGACAACCAGTCTACCCTCCGGGTCCGTAAATATCGTCTTTACTTGGAGATCCAGACTCTTGCGAAAAAGAACCGCCGTGCCACTACCGCCCATCCTCGGCAGACAGGGAGAAAAATAAATGTTAAACTGTCCGCCAAACATGGACTTTAGGGCCCGCGGTTCATGGAGTCTGGTCTCACTAATGGCTATGATATCCAAATTGTGTGACTTGATGTCATTTAAGAGGTACCCTTGTTTCCAAGGGGACCCTAAGCCACGCACATTCACACAACCAATCTTCACCATTATTCTATTTATACGTGTGCTTTAAAGCACAAAACAAAAGAACAAGGTGTTACTTACCGTTAGAAAGACTTGTTTCCTCCTTAGATTTTTCACCAAGGAGGCTATTGTACAATTTCTTGCACAAATATTTCTGGAATCCCCCTACCGAGTTGGGGTAGAGGGATTTTATTGTGTTGTGTACTGCTGGTGTTACATGAATAATTTTAATGTGTTTTGGCGGTGTTGTACGTGGGTGGTTGTTGGTTTTGATATCGTTATTTGTGATGTTTGTTTTAGAGTTGATGTAATTCATCAACTCTGTGTTTGTACTGTCTATTGCTGTTAGCATTGTTTTTTTATATTACTATTGGTGTTAGTAGTATTTTCGGGAGATGTGAATCTCCCTGCTTTGTTTGTGTTTGCATTTTGTTTTGTTTTCTTCTTACTGCGCTTCCTCTTTCCTTTCGTAGCTATTTTCCACTCCTCCCCACTCTCTTCATCGGATGATGGGAGATCTGAGGAGTCAGAAAGAGGTAACGGCAAATTTTGTGCGTCTGTGTGTGTTTCTGTGAATGTTTGTGTTGCTGTTTTTATTGATGTTGGCTGCTTGTTATATGTGTGTGGTGTATGTGATATGGGGGAGGGAGAGGCAGTCTTGGAATTTTCTTTTTTTTCTTCTGTTTTTGCAGTTTCTGTTGTCTTTTCTGTTGTGGTTATTGCTGATATTTCTGTTGTTGTTTTTTGTGTTGCTGGTGGTGTTGGTAGTAAGGTTTTTCTGTTGGGGGTATTTGGTAGTTGCTTCTGTTGTTGTTGTTGTTGTTGTTGTTGTTGTTGTTGTTGTTGTTGTTTTTGTTTAGCGGCCAGAGGGCAGTCCTTTTTCAGATGTGCTTCGCTGTTGCATAGGTAACAGCGAGGTCGCCTGCCCTCTACCACCACATACAGCTTGTGGTCCTCTGCCAATCTAATGTTTGGAGGAATTTTCTGTGAAGCCTCCTCCGTGATGTGGAGAAGGATTTCCAGATTTTTCCCTCCCCAGTTCTTTTCCTCTCCGACCGTAATCTCCAAAATATTTGCCTCCTCCATTTCCAGGCACACGGCCGATATCAGCCATTGGGTGTCCACCTCCGATGGCACATTTTTTATCATAACTTTGGTCACTCTCTGTCCTAGATAACTCGGTATCATTACCAAGTCATCTGTGCGGAGAGAGAGTGTCGAAAATTGTTTAGCTAAATTTTCATCCAGAAATCTCACTTGCACCGTTCCAAATTTTCTTCCCCAGGTGACATGATTCTGATAAGGCCAAATTTTTCTAAGACAAACTTCAATTTTATCTGTGCTAACATTTTCTACACGTCTGGTTTTTGTGTCTACCAGTTTATAAATGATGCACTTTTTATTTTTCATTTCTATAATATCTTTTGGTATGTTTATTCTGACATCATCTCCTTCTTTCGTAATAAGGGATTTTGTGTCTTTTATTTGTTTTTGTGTGAATGTCACTATTGTTCTTTTTTCCTTTAGACCATTTGCGAAATTTGTTTTTGTTGTGCTGGCGGACATGTTCTTCTGGATATTTTTGTTTATCTTGGTGTATGTACTGCCTGGTTCAAAGGTGGTGGTAGTGGCAGCAGAGTTTGTTGAACAAGTGATGGTGTCATTGCTGACGGCCGATAACTTTACGTCCTTGTTGTTGCTGTTGTTGTTGTTGTTGTCGTTGTTGTTGGTGGTGGTGATGATGGCGTCAGCAGCAATGGTGCTTACGTCAGAGACATTTGTGACGGTTTTTATGCATGGTTTTGTAACCTTGGTTACAGTTTTGTTTTTGTTGTTGGTGTTGGGGGTGGTGGTGGTGGTGGTGGTGGTGGTGAGAGGGCTGTTAGTAGCTGTAATCACAGTCTTTGTGACGTTTACAGCAACTGCGTTCCTGTCACTGTATGAGCACGCGCTACTCTGTTCTTTTTTCTCTTCTGGCATCTGAAGCCTCGGGAAATGCTTGTCAAAAGAACAAGACAAGCGTTCCAAAATTATGTTTCTCGACATTTTTCAAATGTCAAGAAGGAAATTTTTGTATTTTGCTAGGGCCGAAACTGCCCCTGGGGGTCAATTCCTGCCCTTGAAAATACACACAAATGAAGCCTAGGTGCTTCGCAACAAAATTATTTAAAAATTCCAACAAAATGTGGACAATAAAAGGCCAAATAAACGTTTACCTTCGCAGCCGATGTGACAGCACGTCCGTGAGAAGAGATAGATAGATAGATAGATAGATAGATAGATAGATAGATAGATAGATAGATAGATAGATAGACAGATAGATAGATAGATAGATAGATAGATAGATAGACAGATAGATAGATAGATAGATAGATAGATAGATAGATAGATAGATATAGATAGATATATACATATGAATGTGTGATTGTATAAGTGTGTATGTGACTTTATATGTATATATAGAGAGACACACACACACATATAGATGCATATACATATATATAAACTTATATATATATATATATATATATATATATATATATACCGTCAAACACACACATACATACACCATACTCACACAAACACACACACACACGCACGGCGCGCACACACACACACACACACACACACACACACACACACACACACACACACACACACACACACACATGCAGTAGCTTCTGTGCGTGTGTGCGTATTTTACGGAAGCAACAACGAGGCGTTCTGTGAATGGGAAATATTCTGAAGGCTGCAAAAGACGATGGATCGGGTTTCACGATCTTAACAACGTCATCATGTTATCTATATTCCTAGCAGAAAACATCTGCTTAGACCAAATCTAATTACGTCAATTAATGCTGATAATAATGTTTCCTTTCTGGAAATTTTCACTATATATATATATATAATATATACATACTTACATATACATATACATACATACATATATATATATATATATATATATATATATATATATATATATATATATATATATATATATATATATATATATATATATATATATATACATATATATATATATATACATATATATATATATATACATATATATATATATATATATATATATATATATATATATATATATATATATATATATTTGTTTTGCAAGATTTTTGATGTGAAATCGTGTGTTGAAACAGATGTTGTTGTACTTGGGGATGGTCATGTCATATTGCCAGTTTAGCCAATAAAAACACACGCACTGTATATTTGGTGTTAATTTGCTTCAGCTTTATATTACATTAATCTTAATCTTATTTCGGCCAGAGTTCTTTCGTCACACTTCTGTGAACTCATCAGTGGTCCTTTGTTTCCTTCTTTCTTATGTGTGTCTCACCTTGCTAACTATCAGCCATTTTGTATTTTGTATTCCTATTGTATGTGTCTACGCATGCGTGTCCTTCAATGTGTCTATGTCTTTTTTAAGTGCATGTATGTGTATGGGGAGTGTCTGTATCACCTATATTCTCTGTTAATACGTGTTCGTTTGTATTTGTTCTTATTTATTTATTTGTTCATGCGTGTGTGTTTTTTTTGTAGATAAAAAAACAAAACAAAAATAAAGCACACACACACGCATGAACAAATAAATAAATAAGAACAAATACAAACGAACACGTATTAACAGAGAATATAGGTGATACAGACACTCCCCATACACACACATGCACTTACAAAAGACATAGACACATTGAAGGACACGCATGCGTAGACACATACAATAGGAATACAAAATACAAAATGGCTGATAGTTAGCAAGGTGAGACACACATAAGAAAGAAGGAAACAAAGGACTACTGATGAGGTCACAGAAGTGTGACGAAAGAACTCTGGCCGAAATAAGATTAAGATTAATGAGAATGTGTGTCTGTCTGTCTGTCTGTCTGTGTGAATCCCTAAAACTCGAGAACTACGCAACCAATTTCATTCAAATTTTACACATGCCTTACTTAGGGTTCCAGTTGTGTTTTAGTCATAAAAAATTTTAACTTCTTGCAGAGTTCGAGCCCACGGCAACATAATATCTCCTCCACTATTTAAGTATTACGTGTCAAAAGTGAAACAAAAACACTCATGTCAAATACTTTCACTTTAAAAATGAAACTATTCTACTAACTGAAACAATCACATTTCGATACTGTAATGACAGATACTTTCAGAGAGAGAAAAAGAGAGAAAGAGAGAAAGAGAGAAAGAGAGAGAAAGAGAGAAAGAGAAAAAGAGAGAGAAAGAGTTGTATATGTATACATATACACGTATATGCATAGATATATATAGATTTAGATCTATATGCATACATGTATATGTATACATATGTGTAGATGTATATATATATATAGATGTACATGTAATATGTACACATATATACATATATATACATGCATACAGATATCTATACATATATACACTCATCACATACAAACATATGCACACAAACACACACATTAGTCATTTGTTTTCTTATCCAAAACTACGTCAAAAGTACTGAACGGATCTTTATGAAATTTGGAAATTATATTCTATGTATAACGGCCATAACTCCCATGAAAATTCATATATTTTTGATGTTGATGAAATTTTAACCCGAACATAACAGATGAGCATCATTTGTAATTCAACGGTACAACAGTGTAAGACTACCCTTTCAGATATACTTACATTGTGATTTCTGCAATGTGGTGCATAAATTGTCAAGTAAATGAGACGCATCTTTGCCTCCACTGATTCACTTGCAAAGGTTTGAGTAAAATTATTTCGTTGCAGACCTCCTTTGGGTCTTTTTATTATCACTGCGACACACATGGTCCCCAGTTGGTAACATTGATTTCAAGGCCCTCCTAGATGAGAGACTGGCATTCCACTTAATGTCTACGTTCCATGCTGGCATGGATTGGAGAGTTATTAATGTAGAATTATGGTATCGTAGCTACTAACAGTTGAGGGTTGCGTAGTCTAGACGGCGTTTTTAGATTTCCTTATTCTCTTTAACCCGGGCAAAGCCGGGTATTTCTGCTAGTGTAATATAAAGCTGAAGCAAATTAACACCAAATATACAGTGCGTGTGTTTTTGCGTGTATGTGTCTGTGTTTGTTCCCGATCACCACTTGACAACCAGTGTTGATGTGTTTACGCCCCCATAACTTAGTGGTTCGGCAAAGAGACCGACAGAATAAGTACTAGGCCTAAAAAATAAGTCCTGGAGTCGACTTGCTTGACCGAAACCTTTCAAGGCGGTGCTCCAGCATGGTCGAGACCAAATGACAGAAACAAATAAAAGAATAAAAGAATAAAAGAATAAAAGAATACATACATACATACAAAGATGTATACATACATGGATGGGGCGCTCCGTCGGTATTGACGTCATTTGTTCAAGTTGATCCGATCAACAAAACAACCTACTCGTGAAATTAACGTACAAGTGGTTGAGCACTCCATAAACACGCCTACCCTTAATATAATTCTCAGGGAGATTTAACTTGATACTCCGTATGTGGACAAGGCTGGCCAATTGAACCACAGGTACATCTCATTTTTGCTAGCTGAGTAAAATTAGCATTTTTTAATTTTCTGCCCCTGACCTCCAAGATGACTATTAAGCACTTCCAACTGCTTAGGTCTGCACACGCCACCACTTTCCCATCGCCATAAGACTTTCACAAGATGGAATAACAAATATGTTCACCATAAAAGGACATCTGTGCGTCAATGAAGAAGAGTGATAAACGCGTGTACAACGCGAGCACCACTGAATCCCCGTGATTAGTACCTAATGACAAGCTAAAGCGAGATGACTAACAATCTCGTGAAACCGCAAGTTGTACATCAGTGTACCTCTCCTAAAAGGATGCTGTGATAACAGCATGGTGTCCCTCACACACGGTGGTTTATGCTTACATGCCAATTAACTCATAACCGGGACCTTGAGAATAATGTTGGTTAAGAGGTAGTTACACATTTTTCAAAACTCTGGCACTTCCAAATTAGGGACTCCAGGCCTCGACGCAGTTTAGAGTCATGCCCAGGACATACATACACACTCACAAATACATACATACATAGATACATACATATATACATACAAAGATATTGATATTTTTTCTAAACCAAATTTTAAATTTTAAACTAAGTTTTTAATTCTCCTGAAGAAAACGGTTTGTTTTTTTTCATCATGAACTAGTTCATTCATCAATAAAAAAAAAAACGTGTCTGAAACAGCTGCAGAGAATCTCAACCCATTTTGTACTTTTTTTACATACATACATAGTAAATCCAAAACAAAAAGAAGAACAAACACAAGAAACAACAAAGCGAAGACATGGTACATGTAAAGTATTAGCAGACGCTCAGGGAAGGAAAGAAAGATGGTTTAACGTTTCGAACAATGCTCTTCTTCAGAAACAGAGAAAAGTCCAGTAGAAAGGAAGACAGTGGAAGAAAATCGCCAACAATTCACATGTGGTTATAGTTTGAGATGACCAGAAGGGAATGGGTGAAGAAGAAGTTCTTTCTAAGACAGGAGAGTGTAAGAGAAGGAAGTATGTGTGTGTATGTGTGGGTATGTGAGTGCACGCAAGTCTGTGTGTATGTGTGTGCGTATGTATGTGTATGTGTCGTGTGTGTGGTGTTCGTGTGATCTTGGCTGTTTATGTGTGTATGTGTGACTGAACTTTATGTCTCTTAATATGTGTGTTTGTGTGTCTGTCTGTGTATGTGTGTGAGTGTGAGTGTATGTATGTATGAATGTATGAGACAGTTTTATCTTTTCCTGAAGATATGACTACGAAGTTCAAGAAACCTTGATGATGAATTTTGAAATTTACTGTTCCAAGCTGCAAAGAACTCCTGCGCAAATATATACAAAAAATAAGCAATTTTAGTAAAAGAATAAAAAATAAAAACAGAACATAGATGCATATGTATGTCATTACTCATTGCATGTTATTGATGTCATCCTAAGATTTGCCCTAATGAGTAGACCTATGGCCAGATACAATCATTCCTTGAGCTTTCCCTTGACCATCCCGTCTAATTTTTCTGCCATAATGTATCTATCACTACATAATATAATGTGTGTCCCCACTTTTTTAAGTCAATAGGGAATGATAAAAATGTGGCTGCTATTTATACAAGGTCAATCAACAACGTAGTGAACCCTTCGTTGATTCACCATTGTTCTTGTTGGAAAAAAGGAGACATGATGGTCTTTAAACTGAAATGAACGGGTGGGTTCATAGGAGAGAGTGATAACTTCAAATACGTCGAGGAGTATCCAGTCTAACGTTTAAGTCCATGTCCTTTCAGAAGATGATAGACAAAGTTCCTAACGTTAGATTTTTTTTTACTCCTAACGATAAATGAACTCTTCATATTCTCCTATGAACGCTGATATTGATCAATTGCTGCTGACTCAGACCATCAGCCATCGTTCTGAATTTCAGATGTTATTCTACGCATCTAAGTAGTTAACTTGACCCTACACCAGAGATGTCCAACCTTTTCCCCTAGTGGGCCAGATTATAAATTTAAGTATATTCACTGAGCCACAAAAGTACTTAGATATAAACTTTTAAAAAGTCCAATATATACTGTATAAATTTTTTAAAATAACAAATATAAATACAAAATAATGTGCTGTTGATAGTAAATACAAAATTACACTTACACAAAATAAAATCAATGTGATTTTTGACATTGCTTTCTTTTTATGATATTCTCAGTATCTGCTTTTATGGTACTATTCTTTATTCTAAGAATGGCAATCACTCAGCCTATTTCTTTCAGCAGTTTTGATATTTTTCATACACGAAAAAATTGTTCACAGCAGTATGTACTACCTCATATGCGCAATAGTTTTCTGACTAAATTGGCAATTTGATCAAATTCATTGAAAGAATGCAATTTCTTCTAAAAGTAAAAAAGGGCATGTTCTCTATGATAAGTTTTTCAAAAATTCTCTACTTTGAAGCTCAATGAGTTCTAGCTTGTATTTGGCTGGTGCTTCCACATAAATAAATGAAAATAAACTTACATGTACGGTGCATGGCCTACACCGTACATATAGGTAGTTTACTAGAGAAAAGGAAGAACACTAACTAATGCTATATTTCATTAAAGAAAAATCCCTGCTGTAACGCTCAGCACGACTACTGTTTTCTTTGTGACTATCCGTCGATTTAGTATTATATGCTTGCTTTTCTTCAACTGACTTGTTAGATCGAAAGCCGATTTGAGAAAGGATTATCTGTATATTATATTTTCTCCGAGAAAACAAAGGGATTTTTTTTTTAAATGGAGGAACGGTTTAAACAATCGGAAAAAAAAATATTTGCTTTCTCTCCTTAGATTTGATTTTGTTTTCTTTTGTTTGTTTATGATTCAGCTATAATTTTTTTGTTGTACCATCGTTTTTTTTTAATGTTTTTGCTTGATATTTGAAAAATATCGTGTTTGCCCTAATGTCGGATTAATGACTGAATGTTAAGAAGATTAAAATATCGGTGTGGGCGGTGAGTCAACTGAAGCAATGCAATTCCGTCTTAGCTGCTTATAGAGACTGTTCACCTTTATAATATTAATTAAGAATTAACATTTTAGTCTCTGACTCACTGAATGTTAAAAAGTTATTTCCTGTTTATTTCACTTCTCCATTTGTTTTCTTTTTTTTGTTGTCGTTATTCAGCCACAGGTCAACCTTGATCGAGTTACTAGTGTTATTTGTTGTTTAGTTTTTATTTCCGAATTAGTCTCTATCGAGTGGATTTGCTCCCCAGGCGCCGAGTAGCAAGATGACTGATTTTTCTCGGTTAATCTTTGCTCCTGTCACCGTCTCGTAAACCTTAATGGCTTCGCCTACCCTATGTAGGTATTCCATCTTGGTCGCGATGATGGTGATGACATCCGCGTATGCTGAGATCGAGCCTCCATCAACTGGTTCCCTCAGGATTCAACTTTCGCAGTAACGGCTCCAGAGCCATCACATACAAAAGCAGCCAGAGCGGACATCCTTGGCAAACCGAGCGCCTGATACAGAACGGCTTAGGAAGAAAGCCGTTCACCCCAACGATCGAGCCAATGTTGTCATATAAATGTATGATCCACCTGAGGAAGCCAAGACCCAGCCCGAACTGCGCGAGAACGGACACCACTTGATTCGAGCATGTAGATGATGGATCTTGTTCAAAACGGGGGCACCAGTATTTTCTTAACGAAACACTTTGAAACTTGGGACACTGGTAGAATGTGTCATATAAAACATCTTTTTCTCTTAGTCTTCTTAACAAAAAAACGTACAGCGCAAGTTAGTTCATGTTAAAGTTGTCGTATTTCTGTAATTTCAACCAATGACTGACGTCCATTCAGCCGTAAAAATTAAGTGCTGACTACGTAAACAAACGATTCTCGGCGGTGATAAAATTATTATTTCCTTGTCAAAAAATGGCTGAAGCATATTGGCAGTAGCTAATAAACCTTTCTATTATAGGCACAAGGCATGGTTTTTGAGGGAAGGAGCAAGTCAATTAGGGTTAGGGTTAGGGTTAGGGAAAACGAACACACGTGTGTTGCCTCTGCAAAATGTCAGAAGTAATGGAGATTAAATACGCTTTACACCGCTTAAAGTGTCAAAGGAGTAAGAGTAAACAGCTGAATACTTGTCAGTGATTGGTTGAAATTATCGAAATAAGACAATTTTTTACATGAAATAAATCCGAATACAAAATTTTTTTTCTGTTCTATAACACAAAATAGATAAGTATACGAAGTTTGAAAGTCTTTCGGTACCAAAAACGCTACATAAAACATAAATGAAAACTGGTGCCCCCGTTTTGAACAAGATCCTAGATGATTTAGATCTCATATAGAAGTATACATTATTTACATTTGACGGATATTCGTCCTCATTTTGTTTGTTGTTAACACAGCGTTTCGGCTGATATACCCTCCAGCCTTCGTCTGGTGTCTTGGGGGAATTTCGAACCTGGGTTCTCATTCCTATCGATGTTACTATTATTATTATTATTATTATATTATTATTATTATTATTATTAATCAGGTCGCTGAATCGAACTCGGAACCTTGGGGTTAGTAGCCCACGCTCTTAACCACTACGCCATATGCCCGTGGGCAATTATGGGGTGAATTTTAAGGCTTATAAATCTATTATTTTTCTATCCTTCCTCAATACCGGTTCCCATATGCTATTCATATCTGCACTCGGTCTGCTTAGGAGGTTGTTGTGTCCTAGCATATGTGCTGCTTCTTTTAGTTTTCGTATTTTCCAGTGTTGTTCCATGTCTATTCTTTTAACTTCATCCCACAGGGGGAGGTGGTTTCCATTTTTCCATACATGATCAGCTATACCCGATTTATCGATATCTCCTCGTGTCACAGCTTTGCGATGTTCTTCTACCCTTATTTTGAGGGGGCGACATGTTTCGCCTTTGTATAACCTACCACAGCTGCATGGGATGGAGTACACGCAGTTTTTGGTCATATTCTCTTCTGTTGGTGGTTTTACCCGAAGGAGATATTTGCGAAGTGTTGTATTGCTCTTGAATACTGCCCTGATGTCATATGGGCCGCATATCTTTTGTATCTTCGGGTAAAACCACCAACAGAAGAGAATATGACCAAAAACTGCGTGTACTCCATCCCATGCAGCTGTGGTAGGTTATACAAAGGCGAAACATGTCGCCCCCTCAAAATAAGGGTAGAAGAACATCGCAAAGCTGTGACACGAGGAGATATCGATAAATCGGGTATAGCTGATCATATATGGAAAAATGGAAACCACCTCCCCCTGTGGGATGAAGTTAAAATAATAGACAGGGAACAACACTGGAAAATACGAAAACTAAAAGAAGCAGCACATATGCTAGGACACAACAACCTCCTAAGCAGACCGAGTGCAGATATGAATAGCATATGGGAACCGGTATTGAGGAAGGATAGAAAAATAATAGATTTATAAGCCTTAAAATTCAACCCATAATTGCTCACGGGCATATGGCGTAGTGGTTAAGAGCGCGGGCTACTAACCCCAGGGTTCCGAGTTCGATTCACGGCAGCGACCTGATTAGTAATAGTAAAAATAATAATAATAATATAATAATAATAATTATAGTAACATCGATAGGAATGAGAACCCAGGTTCGAAATTCCCCCAAGACACCTGACGAAGGCTGGAGGGTATATCAGCCGAAACGTTGTGTTAACAACAAACAAAATGAGGACGGATATCCGTCAAATGTAAATAATTCCTCATCTCTTTAATATAGAACTGTATCATATAGAAGTAGTTGTTGAAACTGAGGGTGGCTTTATTGAATAACATAGAAAAGAAATTTTATTTTTATCCTCATACCACTTTTGATAAATAAAGTTGTCTGTTATTATATAACTGTTTTTTTATAAACATAAATCTGTCCTCAAATATCTTTCGCACCCTGTAATGTCGGCCCGGAGCTTGCGTTGGAAGGAGGAAGAGGACTTACGGAATTTCAGTTTGGGAATGATGCCCAGCAGGTCTGCCTCGAAGGGTTTGAAGACCTTGATTTCGGGTGGGTATTTTCTCGATCTAATTCAATACTTGTTGCCCTCCAGGGATGGTGCGGCTAGGTCGTAGTAGAATGCTTTCCACCTCGTACACCTAATCACATCCATTATTTTTTCTAGCAGCATAAGGTGTTCAGTTTCCGTCTACCAAATCCACTCACAAGGCTCTGGTCGGCCCGAGGCTATAGTAGAAGACACTTGCCCAAGGTGCCACGCAGTAGGACTGAACCTGGAACCATGTGGTTGGTTAGCAAGTTACTTACTACACAGCCACTCCCACTCCTGCGCCTATTGTTCAAACTATTTTTTCTTAGGACAAAATTCGTATTTTTTCGTTTAAACAACGGTCACACAGCATTAAAATTATGGAACACAGAAAATGCTTACTGCGCCTTCGCTTCCAGACACCGTGCACTTACCACTATAGCCCCCCCCCCCACCAGTTTGATTACGGTATATATAGAGAGTTTACCTGCACCAACGCGTCCGCGTGTCTCTAATGTTTTGTAGTCATTGCTTATTCACAGCATCTGCACACGACCATATCGCCAGACACTCTAGGCCTCTGCGCTTCTTTTAAGGCACTTACCACACAGTGCAACACTTCTGCCAGAAATATTCCAACTATACCATGGATTGGGAATGCACTCTCCCATCTCAGCTCCTTTCAACGAAAGTTGACAGCTGCACTTTTCTCTCGCACTCCGTTACCGAATCACGCGCACGGTTACTTAACGTTGCTCTGAAACCGGCATGTATGAAACACAGACTGCATTCTTTGCACAGAAGCAACATTGCATGCTATTTGACCCCACTCAAATAGATATCTGTCCTATATACATCACATCATATTCTCTCTTCTGATATCTACGATTTTTCTGGCCTTGCAAATCTGTCCTACATACATCACATCATATTCTCTCTTCTGATATCTACGATTTTTCTGGCCTTGCAAATCTGTCCTATATATATCACATTATATTCTCTCTTCTGATATCTTCGATTTTTCTGGCCTTGCAAATCTGTCCTATATACATCACATCATATTCTCTCTTCTGATATCTACGATTTTTCTGGCCTTGCAATTACATCCAGCAGTTACTTCACACTTTCAATTCACAATTTTGAACGTTCTTTGATTTTCGTTTAGTGCATATTTCTGTAATTTTTCTTATTATCGTTCGTTTGTTTTTTGGACAAACTTCCTAAGAAGAAAATCTACATTTTCCTACGGTCTCTTTTTCTATTGTTTTCGGTTTTTGCACATCGAAATTTGTAAGAGTCATCAGTCACACTTAGTTAAGTTCTATTGTTTGAGTTAATAGTTTGGGGTTAAATACAGTTCAAGAGAGATAGAGCCATTACTACCATTGTTCCCTGACCTACATCCAGCTTTGTAACATATATAAATACAATACTCAATTTCAGTTCTACCTCTTCACTTGGCCGATCGTTGTAGAACATCCCGCTTTCTTCCTTCACTAATGAGTTCTCAAAGAAGGAACATATAACTTCAGTTCTCTCTACTTGTCTATATTAATTTACTCTTTTTCTCTCATACAGTCACTCACAGATGAATTTTAATACTTACAAAATGGATATCAATACAGAAAATAATCATTGTACTATAACAACTTGGAAGTCGTATCTTAC
>NC_142930.1:138406276-138431276 GCF_046866305.1 Octopus bimaculoides
AAAATTTCTATTTTTCCCTCCATTAAATCTCTCTTTTTTTTTTATCAACGATGCCGATAAGTTTCTCGTCAACCATTTTGGATTAAATCATTTAGTCTCTTAGGGCTACCCTACAGCAGCATTAAAGTATAGATTGTTAACCTTTGAAACTCTCTCTCCCTTATGTTTCTCACGTTGGCTATAAACACGCACACACGCACACACACACACACACACACACACATACGCGCACGCACGCACGCAAGCACACACACACACACACACACACACGCACGCACGCACGCACGCACACATGCACAGAGTTTGACGACAACTATAACGACTGTCATTTTCCTTGCAAAAATAAATATATTGAGTGAATTTAACATTAATATTTGACATCTTGACATCTTATATATAACTAGACACGGAAACAAGCATTAGAGTATTTACACCCACAACCACACGCACGCACACACACACACACACACACACACACACACACACACATATATATATTTATACAGTAGTCCTTGGTATTCGCGCGGGTTACGTTCCCAGAGCACTCGCGAAAAATGAAAAACCGCGAATATTGGACGTGGTCGATAAAAATGTCTATAAATGTCAAAATATAACGTTGTATATATATATATATATATATATATATATATATATAATATTTAATAATTACTTATTAAAAAGTAAAGTAAAATATACGGTTACTCACCAATAATGAATGATTTTGATCTAAGACGATGATGATGAAAATAATGAACGTAATGACTGCACAGCAAAGAAGAGTTAAAACTCTACAGGTAACGCCTCTTCTTCAGGTGTTTAGGGGATGTCGCATCTTCCGGCAAGGCTTTTCTTGGTCGGCTTGAGGAACATTGTGATGGAAAGTTGCTGTCGCTGTTTCTTCTTGGTGGTAAGGAGAGTTTTATACATCTATCTGCATGGCAGCATCGATGGTATTTTTTAATTGGTGAGATCGAACCATATAGGGATCCCATGCTTCCGCCTTCCCTTGCATTTCCTTTGCTGTCCTTAAAAGGTTGGACAGGCGTTCGATTGTCAGGATCACTTCATCTCCTCTTCCTCTGACTCTGGCGCTTCCTCCAGTTCTTCGCTGGCAGGCTTGGTTAACTGCAACAAATCTTCGTTTGTCAGGGTTCAGTGTGGGCATCGATGAGATTGTTGAGCTCATTTTGCGTGTTATCGTCAAAACCTTCGCCTCCAAGTACCTTTGCCAGTTTCACCGCATTGTTGACAGCCTCGTTTTGAATATCTTCAGGTAAGAAGCCCTCGTAATCCTGGATACACTCTGCATGTGATGAGGGTTTCTTTTTTCATGTGTTTAAGAGCAACTTGGATGATTGACAGGCACGTTGCAATCGTGAAGTTACGCCAGTACGCCTTTAACTCGAAATTCTCGTCCGAATCCATTGCGTCCACAAAGTGTTGGAGAGAGTTCCGAGTGCAAAGTGCCTTGAAGGCACTGATCACGCCTTGATCCATAGGCTGGATGAGGGAGGTGGTGTTAGCAGGGAGGAACTCGACTTGGACTCCCTCGAGATTCAAATCCAGAATGACCACCATGATTATCCATAACAAGCAACACCTTGAATTCCATGCATACGTTTTGGTTGTACTCCTTGGCTTGAGGGATGAAGCATTGGTGGAACCAATTCAAAGGTAGACTTTTGGTAATCCAGACCTTGGGGTTGTGCATCCAGTGGACAGGCAGCAGATTTTTATCCTTATTTTTGAAGGCCCTCGGGTTAAGTCCTGGTTTTATCATGAAACCGGAAGCATTGTCACACATAATTAGCGTCACTCTGTCCTTTTGTGCCTTAAATCCTGGAGCTCTGGCTTCGACTTCATGGTGTACGATCTGAAAGTCATCTTCTTCCAGAATAAGCCAGTCTCGTCCATATTGAAAGCCTGTTCCTTGTCTTCGTTGATCTGCCTGAAGGTCTCTAAATACTTCTCGGCGGCTTCTTTGTCAGCTGATGTTTCTCCACAGCCAGCAAACTAAGGTGACTCTTGTTTACTAGTCATGCTTCAAGAATCCTGCGAAGAATTCTTGCAGTTTCAAGCATTGCTGATTTTTGTAGGTGTTCTATCCTTACATTTGTACTAGTCTTTTTCAGCCAAGTTGGTAGTTGAGTGCTGATACTTCCAAGTGCATCAATTACTATTGGTATCACACCTACTCTCTTCATTGACCACAACCTTCGTATTTCCCACTTCAAATCGTCGTAGTAGTTCAGTTTTTCTTCTTACTCGTTGATCTTGTTGTCATCAGGACATGCTATGTCGATTATCATGTATATTCTTTTATTATTCTTATTACTTATGATTCTCCTTCGGCTGATTTCCTCAGGGTGGTGGAGTTTCACGTCACCACTTCTGTATGTGCATTTGTCCCAACTTTTGGTCCATTTGGTGTATGAGAGAGACTGACTCCACTACCCTCGTCTGTACCTTATGCCGGGCCGTAAGTTCATCCGGTATTGTGGAGAGAACAATGACTAGTTCCTTTTTGAAAACAGCTGCCTCCACATTGTGTAGGTTTCTTAATTTTTTTGGTTGGGCATTGAAGATTTGTGGGCATTTAAACCCCAAGCTATTGCAGTACCTGGTCCTGAATTTAGATGAAGTGGACGGTACCTTTGGAAGAATAAATTTATTAAACATATTGTATATGACTTCTGTATCTATAAATACATGCATACAAAATCGTGCGCATGTTTTCATTTTTTTAAAATTAACATATTAAACTTCCTTGGGTTATAGAATTAATCTACCACCCGCTTTAACATTACCACCTGGCATCTTAAGTGCCCTGAGCAAAGTCCACTTTATTGCATGCATCCGGGTTAGCTTATAAGCCCTGTCTTCCCTCTTGACTAAATGACAAAAAAAAAATGGAAACGATAAACCAAACAAACAAATAACAAAGAAAAATCAGACGATGTTCAATCGGTTTCTTTGAAGACTGTAAACTCAGTGGACTGAGAAAAAATGATTGATGTGAGCTGAATGTTTTTAACTTACCGTCTCTACTTTTTCAGATACTCGTTTGTGTATTATCTATTCGTCATTTGCTGAAAGGAACAGCTATAAAAAAAATCAGATATACATTTCAGAATGAACAAATTAGCAAGTGTCAGGTGGTTGAAAGGAATTCATAACTTTTATTTAAGATTGGGGTCAGTTAGCAAATGATATGCTGTTTTTTTTTTTGTAAGGCTCTAATCTCAGAGCTTCGAATCATTCCTAAACGCCAATGTTTTGCCTGTTATACTGAAGATCTCTCATTTATCTCGTGATGCCTAAATATGTTTAGAAAGAACTGGCGTGTTATCCAGCTGCTGGTGTTGAAAATTTTTGAATGATTTCATTGAAAGCCCTGTGCAGTCAGTTGATTTGTTAGTAGAGACACCAACACAATACAAAAGTATTAATCATTTTTCCAAAACATTTTCCTTTTATAGTGAACGACTGTATATTTCGACTGTTGAACGTCCGCTCTTTTTGACTTAATATGTTTGGATTGTGATTCTTCATGACAATCGATATGTTCTGTGAGCAGCTGTGCCTTTATGTTGTTTTTATTGAGCTGTTGATCGAAGGGAGCAAATATTTGGAGACACTGGTTCTTGCATAAATATATTATGAAGCGAGTTACACTTATATCAAGGAAGTTTAACGTTGTAAAGTTCGTTAACATGAGTATATAGATTAATTTTCTACAAGAATATATTTCTAACCTTTTTGTAAAACATATTTTATCTTTTCTCTCTTGAGATAAATTGAAATGAAATTAATTAATTTATGTGCTTCTTAGGTATAATGTTTCTAGTTATTTACCGTAATTTATATTAATTTAATCTATGTTATACTGATGTTCATTTAAGTAAGCATAACAATGCATTAAAATGTGTCATTTTTCTTAAAAAAAACTGTATATTTGAAATTATAAACTCTCATATAAAGGAAATGAAAACACTTTGTAATTATAAGAAAATTTAATTAAAATAAAGCAGTGCATGTATTTTTTATTGGTTGCATGACCTTCTCAAAGTACAACAATAGATGCATAGGAAATGGAAACATTTCGTACTTGTCAAAAACAGACATGTGAGATGTTCATTAATTTATTCTGGTTAAATCTAGTAACGTAGTTCACAATAGTAGGTTCAGTGAAAAAGTACTCATTTTGCACCCTTTCGTGGGACCGGATCCCTTATATAACATGGAGCAAGTTACATGCATTTCAGCGTCGAATTTTCTGCCAGCTGAACTAATAGCAAAAATTTACGAAGTTTCAGATGAAAAAATCAATGCGTTTATCAGTTTTCTCAAAAGAAAAATCTGTTGATGTAATTAACATTTCCTAATTCATGGACCGTGATATACATTCTAAACGACTGCGAACATAACATTTCTTACTTTTGAAATAATTAGTAAATTGTTCATGAAAATGTTATATTTAGGTATAAGGGTGTCAAACAATTTTTACTATAAATAACAATAAAAGAATATTTTATCTAGGAAAGTATGAAATACTAAGTGCACCATTTTGAAATAAATTCAAAAGAACGGACCACAGATGTTTATTAATTTGCTATAAAGGGCCGCGACGGTAAACGGTTTCGAACCGCTGATGTTAAGGTTTGCTGTTATCAAAGTCTTTGCAGAGCAAATAACATAAATGGTGAATATAGTGATCTACATGAAAATGGCTTGAAAATGTATTGCTGAATGTTATCAGGAAGCTGTCTGTTTCTCTCCTTTTGTTCAAAGTCTACACACATTTCTGCTTCTAAGTATTGTGATGGTGTCAGTGGTAGTGGTGGATGTGAGCTCATAGTTTTGTGAGCTTACATAAGCTAGAAATGGTCTTTATTGCTGCTGCTGCCACTGTTGTTTAATCCCACGTCAGCTTTGACCGAGTTAATCATTTGATCAAATAAAAAAACAAAAAAAAACATTCGTGATCGTACTGCTGTTTTGTATACCAGTGACTCACTATGCTGTCCAGTATTATCTTCTTATTTTTTTACTTATTGTGATATGACGGAGATTCGGTTGGCATTTCTTGTCGGTTGAGCAACCATATAGACGTTCACTTCTCTTATAAAAGCGTATGTATTTTACCAGATGAAAAGAAGTCGGATGCCTGTCAGTCGAACTATGTTAACGTTACAAGGGTACTTTTGCAGATAGGGTAACACCCGGATTTCGAGGTAATTGGTGATGGCGTGTGTCGCCAATATTCATAGGAGAGTTTGGAAGAATTCTATTTTTTTCTGGTTTGGTACGAAGGAAGGGAATGATCTCATAGCCTTCACAGCTCCTCCAAGAAGTGTGAGATCAATGCAGTAGCCATCCTTCTTGAACAATTGTCAGGGGACGGCTGCAGGCAAAAAAAAAAAAGCATGTAGAGAGAGGAAATTCCAGAAGGTCTATGCTCTAACGAGAAAGGGACGAGAGTAGTGCTCAGTGTGCGATATGAGAGTGGACACATCATGAATGGTAGGCGGAAGAAAGCTGCAAATCATCTTTGGTCTAAGTCCTGAACATCGTCGTTGCTTCGTTAAATTGGCCATACAGTTTCCTTAAGGTAAATAGAAAAGTGAAATTCATGCTTTTCCACAAGAGTAAGAAAATATAATACAATAATATGAGTAAAAAAAAAATATCAAGAATTTTGCAAAGTGTAAATAACTGAAGGATAAAAATGGATTTTAAGAGGCCGCTCATGTTCCCATACTATATTAGCAAACTTTCACAAGGTCTGATTCGGCAAAAAAAAAAAAAAAACATTCTTAACTGTTAAGCTAACAATGCCTTGGAGCAGGCAGATAAAAAAGAAGTGACTAAAAGGATGAAATGCAAAGTCGGCCTCGGTGGCATTTGCACTCAGAACGTAAAGTCGGAAGAAATGCAGCTGAGCATTTTTTCCAGCGCGGTAACGGTTCTGCCAGCTCGCTGCCTTAGAATTGACTGAAATGTTGGTCTCAAATTTTGGCTCAAGGCTAGCAAGTTCGGGGAAGGGGATCACATCGTCTCCCCCCCCCCACCAGTTCTCAACTGGTACTTATTTTATCGATCTCGAAAGGGATGAAAGGCAAAATGGACCCCGGCGGAATTTGAACCTAGAACATAAAAACGGGTAAAATGCCCCCAAGCATTTTGATCAGCGTACTAACGATTTTGCCAGTCCACCGCTTAGAAGAGACTAAAATATTCTTTTCTACTCTAGGCACAAGGCCCAAAATTTTGTGGGGAGGGGGGGGGGGCAGCCGATTAGATCGACTCCAGTATGCAACTGGTACTTAATTTATCGACCCCGAAAGGATGAAAGGCAAAGACGACTTCGGCGGAATTTGAACTCAGAATGTAAAGACTGACCGCTAAGCATTTCGCCCGGCGTGCTGACGTTTCTTATTTCTTTACTGACACACAGAGGGGACAAACAAGGACAGACAAACAAATTAAGTCGATTATACCGACCCCAGTGCGTAACTGGTACTTATTTAATCGACCCTGAAAGGATGAAAGGCAAAGTCGACCTCGGCGGAATATGAACTCAGAACGTAGCGGCAGACGAAATACCGTTAAGCATTTCGTCCGGCGTGCTAACGTTTCTGCCAGCTCGCCGTCTTAAGAGACTAAAATATAAGAAACGTGTATGGATTGAGGATATCTGTGTATAGTACTTCCAAAAGAAGGTAGATAAGATCACTTCTCTACTTAAATCCACACAACGGTTTCCTGGCTGGCAATTGATTTCTGAAACATAACAATCAGTGACCTGTGGAGAGAAAGAGAGAACGGTTTTCATCATGGATATGGCAGAGGCATGTGAAATGAAGTAAACTCAGAGTAAAGCACAAATCATTCTTAGTAAATGGTTAAATGCATTAGTTAATACATGGTTGATGAGTTTTTATTTGCTCCGGCTTGGTGTGATCGTTGCATACACGGTAAAAAAGAAAATAAAGGTAGACTACAATATGGTTCAAAAGGATCCAAACATTCCCATATAGCATCAATGCTACTTAAAGAGTCATTAATTTGAACGATATTGTCAGGAAGAACTGAAATTGTTGAGATCTACAGTCGACAGCGGGTGAAGGGAATGTTTCGTAGCGCAAGCAGAATGTAGAAAAAAATATATTATATAAGAGATTAAAATATATATATATATATGTGCATGTGTGTGTGTGTGTGTGTGGATATCTAGCGCATGCATTGGTTTATGCACGCACGCACTCGTACATTCACACACATACACACTCTATAGAACTTAGAAACATGCATAAACGTATATGTATATGTGTGTGTGTGTGTGTGTGTGTGTGTGTGTGTGTGTGTGTGTGTGTGTGTGTGTGTGTGTGTGTGTGTGTATTTACTTACAAGTGATTGCACCTCGTTATATGGCTATGAAATCTCGTGACCTACAAATGCCGCTCGTTTATTGCACACTTTAAACAAACAGTATATACATACTTCTGTATGTATGTTTTGCACGTGCGGGCGCGCGTGTGTATGCATGCATATGAATGTTAGTCTGTGCGTGTATGTATATATGTATGTATGTATTATGTATGCATCCACGATCTCAGCTAAATGGTTATGGATTTATCTGTAAGTTATAGTTATCTACCAATGAGAATTTACTGATCACATGACAGAGTGTAAAATTCCATTCGGTTTCAAATGACACTCACAGCTTTATTGAACGTTGCTCTTTACATACGTCTCTTGTTGAAGATTTTTTTCGTTTAGCAAATAAAGACAAAACAAAATTTAAAAAATACAAATTAAATATATAAAAGAATACATTGACAGAGTCGGGTCGATATTTGTAATTGCTGAAGGGTGTTGAGTTGGCAGAATCAACGAAGGAGCAGACAAAATGCCTTCATTATATTTGTTTGCTTTGACTTTCTCACATCCCGTCGATTGCCTTTCATCCTTCTCTAAACTATATCTGCTAAAGGATGCCTAATAACGAGTTGAAAAACCTTGAGCCTATGTTAGAAATCGATATTTTTAATTGCCAAGTGTCATGTGTAGAACAAGAGCTGAATTACAGGAATGTGCGACTGGAATTTACGAGTAGTTTCAGTCATTGGAATCAGCCAGTTAGTTCACGTTGCATAAATAAATTTGTCGATGACTTTGGGGTGATGCATGATGTCATAATTCACACATTTTTCCTTTCTGAATATAAAGAGTTAGGCCTACCTCTTCAATAAAGAACGGTCAGCTTAGGGATAGCCTGAACTGAAAAGACTCACATTAATGTAAACATACAAAACACACACATATCTATCTATACATATAGATACATACATACATATAAACATGTACACATATGTATATATACATACATATATATATATATACATTCATATATATATATATGTTGTTGTACTTGGGGATGGTCATATTGCCAGTTTAGCCAATAAAAACACACGCACTGTATAGTTGGTGTTAATTTGCTTCAGCTTTATATTACATTAATCTTAATCTTATTTCGGCCAGAGTTCTTTCGTCACACTTCTGTGACCTCATCAGTGGTCCTTTGTTTCCTTTTTTCTTATGTGTGTCTCACCTTGCTAACTATCAGCCATTTTGTATTTTGTATTCCTATTGTATGTGTCTACGCATGCGTGTCCTTCAATGTGTCTCTGTCTTTTGTAAGTGCATGTGTGTGTATGGGGAGTGTCTGTATCACCTATATTCTCTGTTAATACGTGTTCGTTTGTATTTGTTCTTATTTATTTATTTGTTTATGTGTGTGTGTGTGATTTTTTTGTGTTTTTTTATCTACTGTTTTTTTTGTGTTTAATTAAATTTTGTTAACGTATGTAGTATTTAATTCCATTTGTTTATCTATGTATTGTATTATATTTTGTTCATATTATTATTGGTTTATGGGTAACATGTCACATGTTGTGGTTTGTGGTTTGTTAGTGGTGTGTGTTAGTGTTCCATTCTAGTTTCCTATTCAAGCTAGGTTTCTCTTCTATTATGTGTGTAGCTTCAGTGCTGCATCACTGCTATGTGTAGATAAGATTTTAATTTCTATGTTGTTGATTGAGCCTCTATGTTCTTGCTCAGCGTGCTGGTACAGAACTGATGAGTTCTTCCCTTCCTTAAGTTCCCTCCAATGTTTGTTTGCCCGCTCCCCTATGCTCCTTGCTGTTTCGCCTACATATGTCATTGTCTTATTTCTGCATCGTCCCTCTGTACATCTTATACTATAGACCACATTTCTGGTTTTGCAGTTCGTTTGTGGGCTAAATCTACATACGATACAGTTCCTATCAGTGCAGGGGGTTCCACTGAAAGGGTATGTTCTACTGATAAGGGATTTAATAGGGTTGCCTGGCCTTTCAACAACCTTAATTCTTAGCTTAAGTTTGTCTAGGGCCCTTCTAAAGCGGTACGCCAGTTCGCCTCTAGGGATGGTGTCGACGAACATGACGCTCTGGTACTTGTGGCTATCGTACCATGAGCTTGCCTTCCCTATTTTCTTCTTAGTCCTTTCTATGGTGTTCCATGATTTGCTCCTATAGAGTGGGCAAATTCCTATCGTTGCGTTTGATTGTTTCAAACTTCTTCATAGCTCCTTTGTATACCCTGATCCTTTCTTTATGGCTGTAACCTGAGAACTGCATGCGGTGGACGAAATGTTGTATATGTCTCTTTAATTCTGTAGGGTCGCACATGCAGGAGACATTTCGCATTATTCTGACGAGGTCTGCCATCAATATGTTGAATTTGGCATTGTCCGCAATAGCCGAGTTCCGGTGGATCAGGTATTTGGAGGCCATAGGTTTTGTATAGTGTGAATGGAGGATTCTGGTTTTATTGTTCTTAGTTTCTAGCCAGAGTTCAGTATCTAATACAGGTAATCTATGGTTAGGGTGTTTAGTAGGGTAGTCTATCGTAACTTTAATACTCTAGTGGATGGAGTTAGCTATTTGCTGGATGCTCTCCATAGTCTTAGTTTCTATTTCTATTTCTATTTCATATAGTCTTAGTTTCTATTTCTATTTCTATTTCATATAGTCTTAGTTTCTATTTCTATTTCATATATATATATATATATATATATAATATACATGCATACATATATATACATATATGCATACATATATATACACACATATATGCACATATATATACACACATATATACATACATACATACATTCATACACACACACACATACACACACACATACACACACACACACACACACACACACACACACACACACACACACACACACACATATATATATATATATATATATATATACATACGAGGTGCTGAAAAGTAACATACGTTCATACATACATATTTACGTTCATACATACATATATACATACATACAAACATACATACGTACGTACATACATACATATATGTACACATACACACACATACACATACGAGGAGGTGCTGGAAAGTTCCTGGCTTTGTGTAAAAGAAAATACTGGAGGATCAGTTAATTATGATTTTGTTCAGCATATTCCTCTCTCACATTCACACCTATTGCAGCGGTTCTTCAGTTTATCTAGGCCCTGTAAAAAAACTCAGCAGGTTGGGCTTCGAACCAGGCCTTTCGCGATACCCTTAAAGCCAGGAACTTTTCAGCACCCTCTCGTATATATACATATGCATACGTCTATATGCACACATATACGTATGTATGGATATCTGTATGTGTGAGTGTGCGTGTGTAGTATGTATCAGGTCATCCCAAAAGTGCTGTCCGAATTTTGAATAAAGAAAACGAGTGATCAAATGTTATATTTAATTGAAATTTAATCATCAATGTACTTTACCTGATTATCTATGACTTCCTTCCATCTATTTACAAGCTTTTTAATCCCATCAATGTAAAACTCTTTTGGTTTCAAAGCGAAGAACTCTGATATGTCAGTTTTGACCTCTTCCTGGCTTGCGAAAGTTATGTCCCCCAAATGATTCTGTAAACTACGAATCAAATGGTAGTCTGGAGGAGCAAGGTCGGGAGAATAACGTGGATGAGGAATTTTTTCCCAACCAAGCTCTTTGATCTTCTGTGATGTGATCTTTACAGTGTGGGGTCACGCATTTTCCTGATGAAACATTACTCCTTTTCGATTCACTAAAGCGGGTCTTTTTTTCTTCAAAGTTTGGTTCAAACGCTCTAATTGCTGACAGTAGACTTGAGCATTGATTGTTGCATTAGGTGGTAACAATTCAAAGTGAATTACTCCTTTGCAATTCCACTAGATAGAGAGGAGAACCTTTTTCTCATGAAATTCCCTTCCCGGTTGTGGTTGAGCTTTTTCCCTTTTACCATGCCACTGTTTACGACGTTTGACATTTCAATAGAAGATCTATTTTTTGTCACCAGTCAAGTCTATCTAAAAAGGGTGAAATGAGTTCACGAGAATGGAGAGAAGAGCAGATGTCAACTCGGGATTTGCGGTTGCTTTCGGACAATTCATGAAGCATCCATTTTCCAAGTTTAGGAACCTTTCCAAGTTGTTGAAGATGACGATGAATAGTTATATGGTTTGAACTAAGTTTTATTGTCAATTCTTCAACTGATGATGCAGGATTTTCTTCAAGTAATGTCTCAAGGAGCTTATCATCAAACTCAACTGGACGTCCTGTTCGATCTTCATCTTCAACGCTGAAATCTCCACTTCTGAATTTTGCAAGCCATCTTCTGAAAGTTCTTTCATTCAAGCATTCTTTCCCATAAACTGAGTGTATGTTTCGAGTCGCTTCTGCTGCAGAGATTCTTTTTTTGTACTCATACTGCATTATGTACCACAAATGCTCTTTGGATACTTCCATGTTAGAACGGGTTTTAATCAAAGAAATTTTAATTCTATTATTCTGTAAAATAATATTTAATTAGTTTAAATGTACACAAATGCATAAAAATAATTTTTAATTCCATTAGACATTCTAAAATACTATTAAATTTCATTCAATTTTAAAAAAGGTAAAATCGGACAGAACTTATGGGATGACTTGATATATAAAGTTTTTTGTTCATGGAATTAGCACAAGTTTGATGTGAAATGTTTTGGTTGCGTGCTGCTGACGTCAGCATGCAGAAGTTTAGAGAAGGATGAGAGTGAGGATGAGAGTACAGGAATGGGTTCTGATGAATGTGATGGCGAGTAGATCCTTTTGTGTCTATATAAGGAAAAATACGGGTAATATAACTGGGTTTGAGACATAACATAGTTGATGAAGTGCAGGTCAGAAAAATCCCATCAATTTTATCCGCTGTGTGGAATAGTGTTGCATAGTTTAGAGTTGTGTAGAATAGCGTGTAGTGTAGCGTAGTGTTCTATAGAGTAGAGCTGTTCAGAATAGTGTGTAAAATAGTGAGTAGTATAGTGTTGTATAGAGAAGAGTTGTGTAGGATAGTGTGTGGTGTAATGTTGTGTAGTGTAGTGTTGCGTAGAATAGTGCGTAGTATAGTGTTGCGTAGTGTAAGGTTATGTAGAATAGTGTGTAGTATAGTATTGTGAAGTGTAGAGCTATATAGAATAGTGTGTAGTACAGTATTAAGCAGTATATAGCTGTGTAGAATATTGCATAGAATAGTGTTGTGTAATGTAGAGTTGTCGAGAATAGAGCAGAATAGAGTTGTGTAACGTAGTGTAGAGTTGTGTAGAGTTGTGTAGAGTAGTGTTATGTAGAATAGAGTCGTGTAGTTGAGGAGTAATATGGTGTAATGTATGTAGAATAGAGCAGTGCAGAAGTAGAGTAGTGTAGAGCAGTGTGATGTAGGAAGGCAGAGTTGTGTAGAACAGTGAAGGGTGGAATAGAATAGTTCAGTACAGTTTAGTTTAGAGTAGAGTGGAGTAGAATAGTGTAGAGTTAGAAGAGAACAGAACACCGTTTGTAACCCACAGCTAAACTACATCTTGACAACGATTAAGATGATATTCAGAAGTAAAATGTCATTTCATTCGATAGTAAAAAAATAAATGAATAAATAAAATAAATAACAAGAAAACGAAGAGCGAAAAGGAGAGAAAGAGAAAGAAAAATAAGATATCAGCTATTAAATTAATGGGATATCTGTTCTCGAAATTGTTAGCCATTTTTTCTTCTTTTCCTTCATATTTTATTTTTGGTTCTATTTATTTTCTTTTTATATACCGAAGAGGTTTTAGCGCAACTTCTTTTCTACAGTGTGACCTACAACATTTCAAGCTTTAGATCAACAACAAAAATAAATAGAAATCAATCTTTTTTTTTTTTACAATGGTTTTTACCCTTAGCTATGGGGGGTTCCCAAGAGGCACCACTTAAAAATTCACTAACTATAAATGGTCGACGTTTAAAGCAATATTATATAAAACGATCGATGTATTTTAAATATAGAATTAGTCAAAGCATTGATTTCGCCAAAACATCCACAATTAGGGTGGGTTTGACGACTTTAAATGGTGTTAATCATATCTTTTAAGTCACTGAATTAGAAGGCACGGCAAGGATTTATCGCCTTTGGTTATTGTTTGGTAAAAGAATGTATGTGTGAGGATGGGAGTGGGGAGATTTGTGAAGCGGTGGAGTGGATGATGTAGGAGATATACCTAAAAGGGGGAAAATATATATATAGAGAGAGAGAGTAGGATTAAGGGGGGAATCGAGGAGAATGAGAGTGAATGAGAGAAAGTGGAATGGTAAATAATAAAAGGAAGGAGCGCGGATGATAGTAGGAGATGATAAATAGAAATGGTTGAACGGTGAAGAGATAGGGGGTGGGTTGATAAGATATAGCGGGAGATCATATTTGAGAATGACATGGAGTGTAAAAGGCGGAAGCGGAGAGTGATGAATAACAATGATACACAGAGTAGAGAAGAGTGTGATAAAGATAGACAGAAATAGAAAGGGAGAGAGAGATAGAGAGAGAGAGAGAGAGAGAGAGAGAGAGAGAGAGAGAGAGAGAGAGAGAGAGAGAGAGAGAGAGAAAGAGAGAGATAATGAGATGGGAGAACGAGCGGTAGAAGAGAATGAAAAATAGACACGATGTAGAAAGTGCGTAAAATCAAATAATTTCGGTAATTTTCCACCACAGTTCTACGAAAGTTTCCACTGTGTGACGCTTGAAAGCACTTTACTATGCGAACGAACGCGCGCGCGAATACAGCCCACAACGCCACATACTTATTCCCCCCCCCCCTTCCATCACACGCATATATGAGCGCCTGTGCAGATACATATATGCATACATACAAGTATGCGTGCGTGTGCATGTATGTGTGCATGTGTGTGTGTGTGTGTACGTGTGTGTGTATGTGTGTATACGATTTGTGATGTATTCGGTTGAGTTTATGCGATTCTTATTCTCATTTTCTTTTCTCTCTATCTATTTATTTCTCTCTCTCTCTCTCTCTCTCTCTCTCTCTCTCTGTCATTCTTTACTTTTCTTTCCTTCCTTCCCTCCCTCCCTCCTTCCTTCTTTCTTTCTTTCTTCCTTTCTCTATCTCATTCACATGCATGCATATGCACATACACATACACTCATATATAAATAGGTATGTGTGTATTAGTCATTATTCAATTTGCATAATCACTGAATTATTTGTACATAAAAATCTCTATCGATTAATCGATTAATTGTTCTCAGTTCTTGGATACTTTGAGCAATCTATACTTTGTTGGGAAGGTTTAATACGACTGAAACATGTACAGCGTTATCACCATAGCTACCGAATATCAAACTCATTTTTCTCACAGCCTGTCTCCATTAAATTTTTAGTCGATTGACATTTTTAGAGTTCTTTTTCTGGTACCATTGAAGAGTAATTTTTGTTAACACTAGGGACTTCCCATTACAGTTATATCTCTTGATTAAGTATTGTTTTCGATTCACCATCTTATGGTAGCTTATATTTAACAATGTAAATGCGTATATATTTAAAATGAACCGCATGTAGACAAAATATACGCAGTCCGAAAACGTAGCAAAAGGCCGAATAAAGGTAAGAAACAATGAAATCGAGGAGGTAAAGGAGTCCGTCTGCTTGGGGCACACAATGAATATGCACTGAGACATGGACGCTGAAATCTCAAGGAGAATAGTGGCGGGATGGAAGGCATTTACTTCAGTAAAAGATGTGTTCTAAGCAATGCTGGACAAGACCCTACGTGCTAGACTCTCCAATAGCGCCTTACTACCAGAGCAAGTGAGACGTAGGCTGTCAGGAAGAGGGAAAAACAGCAATTGGTTCTGACACAAACAGCCATGGAAAGATCCAAATTAGGAATATCAATTCGAGATCTTATCCGAAAGAAGGTAATTCGAGAAATACGGTAAGTTGAGAAATAAAATAATTCAAGAAATAAGGTAATTCGAGAAATAAGGTAATTTGAGAAATAAAGTAATTCGAGAACGGAGCGGATTGAATGACGTGATCGTTGAATACTGTAAGTATTAAGTTTCGCTGGGTCGGACATGTCGCAAGGTTCACAGGCGGAATGACGAGCCAACACGTGACTATGTTTAGTCGTTTTTATAGCGTCTGATTTCCAAACAATATAAAAGAGTAGGCGTTTTATTTGTCTCCCTATCCCTTTCGTATATCATGCATTTTGTTGATGCAAATGTATATCAGCCAAAGTGAGGGTAAAATAGTTTTTAGTCCAAGATAGACTACCATTGTTATTCACGTTACTGTCATTCTGAAGTTTATTTTAACACAGCCAACATATTCATGTATGCTTGTACGTGTATGTATGTATGTATGTATGTATGTATGTATGTATGTATGTATGTATGTATATATGTATGTATGCAATCATGCGTGTATGTATGTATGCATGTATGTCTGTATGTATGCATGTATGTATGTATGTATTTGAGAGGGCATTACTTCGTCATTAGAGACTCAATATTTCTTGTATGATATATTTAAAAATGCAAACAAATATATGTACAATATATGAGCTACACACTTACTTCCATATATAGAATCATAAATACAAACATGCATACATAGAAATACGTACATATATATGTATTGATACATATGCTACCTTCTTTGGGCCCTTAACTAGTGATGGAATTGCAGGGGCACCATCTTGATGTACAGTGTGTCTATACATTTAAAACTGGCAGAACCAATCACACACCAGATCTAAACAAAGTCGATTTCTTCTAAAAGAAAAGGAAAAGAAAAAAAGAAAAGAAACACTTGACTATTAAACCAAATGCATTTAGCATCATTTATGACACCCTGGAAATTGTAATTCAAAAGATTTTAGGATAGAAAAGTATCAAAAAAGATTTGATAGTTGGATACTGGAAAAAAAACTTACCTTCTACCGGAGACATCTTGTTGATCTTTTAGCTGAAAGGTCAATACAGATATAAGCATATGAAGCTGATTAGTGTGTTATCTGATACATTTAAGTATGAATGCATACATGCAGCTCATATATTGTACATGTATTTGTTTGTTTTTTAACTCAAAATGTCGTGTCACTTTGTTAGCGATTGGCTTAAACTTTCTTAAGAAATAAATAAAACTCACAGAAAAACATGCATACATACAAAGATACACGCCTGCATGCATGCACACATGCATACATACATAATACATACTTACATACATAAATACATACATACATACATGCATACATACATACATACATACATACATACATACGTATATCATCACAGTTGAAAAAGCAGCTAGAAAGGAGTTTGTGGGTGTGCTGAGCAACTGACGATTGCCAAAACTGGGATGGAGAGGTCCGGTGAAATATGAGAAACTTTGTCATAGTCTGGCTGAATTACAGGAAAGCATTCCATTCTATTCTTTACTCGTGCATACTGGAGTCCCTTGTTTCTGAAAGGATACAGTGTCACAGAGGTACTTTCGAGATAACATTCTCTCTGTGATGCTGTTTATTCTTTCAGTAAAATTCCTGACTTTTTTGTTAAGTAAATCAGAAGGATACGCAATTGGCCCTCGGGAAGATAGTAATACTAGCCTAACACATTGCTTCTTTGTGGACGGTTGTTTATTCTGGCGGTGTCAAAGGCAAAAGCTGGTCGAGTATGAACGGGTGAACATGAAAGACAAAGTAAGATACGTACCAAAAAACTAAAACAAAAAGAAAAGAATAATTAAAGGACAAGGTCTGAAGACTGAACAGTAAAAAGGACGGGTTACGAGGGAAACGAGAAAATATATGAAACGAAATAGCAAGGAAAGTGACGTAAACACAAAATTGACGATACAGATATTTACATACCTAAAAAGCCATTAGGCTATACGACAGAGTTAAGACAAGACATGAGTAATAGTAACGTTACGAGAAAGAATATGATCCTTTCGGACTTATACCTAGTTCCCTATTTAACTAAGTGAACTACACCATTTCATTCAGTTCCTGACGAACACTCGGGCGAAACAACTTATATTTAGGTGGGACTCATATAGTTATTGATTAAATACCATGGCTCTCAGACTTCTTGCTTTGAGTACTTGGCCTGATACAACGTGCGTCTCTGAACCATTCGCTTGTGTGTGTGTACGTGCACGCGCACGCGTATATACGTATATGTATGTGTGAATAAATATCTGTATCAATAAATATATGTATGTGTGTGTAATTAACTGAATACTAATTGCAGCGTGGAAGACATATTGGTTTCAGACTTTGGGGAGAGGGCCAGCCGATTAGATCGAACCTAGTACGCAACAGGTACTTAATTTATCGACCCCGGCGGAATTTGAACTCAGAATATAAAGACAGACGAAATACTGCTAAACATTTCGCCCGGGGTGCTAACGCTTCTGCCAGCTCGTCGCCTTAGTGAGATACAAAGAGAAAAGAAATAGGCAGATACATTAAAAAGTTGATTGTAATCAATGACAACCGTATAAGATGAATAACAGAAATATTTATTGTAGCGTTAAAGATGTATGTGTATGTGAGAGTGTGAATGCGACATATAAAAACATAATCAAAGACAGGCCGTCGTACAAAGAAAAGTGTGTATGTGAGTGATACATGTATGTGTATGTGAGATTTTACAGCAGATAGAAAGAGAGTCAGTAACCGTGAGCATTTATACCAGTTCTTAGAGTACACATTAGTATGAGTCTGTATGTGAAAGAAGTGAGGCGTATGTTTGGCAGAGCTTATCACTAGTTGTGTTTTGGCTTCGATGCCAGGGCAGATTCTTCGTTATACAGATGTTCGTCGCTGGCTGAAATTCTCTTGTCTGTTTATTTATCGTGGTGAATATGAATCACCTAACAGAATCGAAGAGAGAGATGTGCCGCGGTGGTTTAGTTTGGTGTACATAGAAAGTCGTGTTGACTATGGTTAGAGATGTTGATGGCGAAAAAGCTGCTTGGTAGTAGTCGTAGTCTCGTGTTGCTGATGTGGCGACGGCGGTGATGGTCATCGTTGGACGAAGCTGTTGATGTGTCGCTGGCTGCTGCTGCTGCTGTCGTGTGGTACACGGAACAGATCTCAAAGAGAAACTGAACCGAGACAAATTTGCTGGGTATGAGTTGATCTATTTATAGCGTTCAGGGGGCTCCAAGACCGTAGTAGAAAAACACTATCACGTGACCTTATTAAGGGCTGTGATTGGTCAGTTTGCGTTCTAGCGGGAACGGTTCGAAGAAGTTGCCGCTTCGAATATTAATCAGTCACGTGATGACAAGGAGATGGGTTCTCCGCTACGCCCGCGCTTGTTTATATTTAAATGAGAAGATTGTATGTAATGGCGATAGTAGTTGTGTATCTAATGGCGATAGGTAGTTTCACTACACATACATACATACATACACATTCACTTACAAACATCACTCACATAATAAAGTATACGTGTAGATTTACGTAATAACATATACATGTTTGTATATATTTACATATATGATTGCATCGATGCATATTTCCATAGACGCATACGCACACAAACTGCATTTACACACACACGCACGCACGCCAGTGATTGTTTTGTGTGCATTTATTTATTAGCTGTGAAGCTACGTAATCAATATGCTGGTGGCATACGTGTGACGTTCCCAAAGCCGTTCTCGCCTTACTGCATAGGCTTAAAATCTGACAGATCAGAGGCAAAATGAAAGCATTCCAGAGTGAAATGCAACGATAACAGCTCTCCTTGATTGAAACAACTAGACACTCAGGGAACTGATGAAGAACTGTGATATTTCTGATGAGAATGAAGTCTTGGCATCTTTACCTAACACAATGCTGTGAATATTTTGCTCATCTATTTGCGAACATTGCAAAGAGTGTGCTCCAATCAATTTACTGCTGTGTTGGAAAAATTAAGCTACATCCCCTAGCAAATAGGATCATTGCTGCCCTGCGAGACCGTACTAAGTGGCGGTTTTCCATCACTATCGGAAACAAAAACTTTGAAGCCACCAGAAGAGAAAAAGAAAAGAAATCAAACGACAGGAGAGAAAGCCTCGACAAAATCAACCTCTTCTTCCACCATGCAGTCAATGCCATTGACTCTTCAATGCCATTGACTCTTCAATGCAAGAATTGATCTCCAGAGTCATCAACGGTATCACCATAAAGAAAGCGTTCAGCAAAGAAGAAAATTAATACTCGGATACGAGATAAAGCCGCCGCCGATAACTTTTATAATACAGATTGTGAGCTGTATATAGGCTGCGCTAAGCAAACGTTTAGTTTCTTATGATATCTCAAAATTTGTAAAAGTCAGTACATGAGAACAAAACCTATATTAAAAGTTTCACGGTGCCCATAAGGACTGCTGCTATTGATAATATAGATCAGTGCTCCGCGACCTTTTCATACTTGCGGTGTACTTATATTCTTTTCAAAATTCGATGGCACCTGAACTTAAAATATAACTAAAAGTATAACGAAAAAAGTTATATTCAGGTTCCACTGCAGCACACTTAGCATCCTCTCGTAGTTCACCAGTGTGCCGCAGCATATCGGTTGCGGATCACTGATATAGATGAGGTACAACGTGCAAAAGCCATCTGCTGTTCACTACAGAATTATACAAGTTGTCCATAGTTATAGAAAAGGCAGTAATCCTGTCAAGGACAACTGCAGGCACCTTGATGTAACCAGAGGCTCCAGAGGGCGTCTCACCACTACGTCCTGATTTTCCTACATGGCCGTTAGCTTGGACTGAAGTGGACCAATAACCGCTCTAATAATTGCAACAAATTTTTGTGCATATCAGTTCCAAGTACAGCATTATTTAGAAAAGTCAGTAACCGGTGCAACCGGTGCAACGGTCGATTCGTAGGAAAAGATCGAGCACTGCAGGTTGCCTTGTAGCTGCAATACGGGAAGACCAACGATAAGTTTTGTTTGATGCACTGACAAGGAAATGGTGTTAATGCTGAACGAAAGATAATCCTGCCATCCCCCATATATGGCAAACTGCACTTCTGTAAGGAGTATTTAAGAAATTCATTGACAGATACACACTATCGCAGGCCCACATTCTTCATCATGACTACTATGAAATCCCAAGTGGCCTGAAATTACAGCTACTCTCACTCCCGAAGAGAAGGCTAGAAATCAATCCAATCTGTGCGCACGAGTTTTCAAAACCGCATATATCATGTATTAAAGAGAGGTGTTTTTCAAAATAATTGCCTGTTCTTCTACAATGGAGTGTCAGAAGTGGGGTTAATCCATGCCCAGATTCTCTTTATGGAAGACGAAACAAACCAAGCAATCGACAAGGTGGTACTCGGTAAAATTCTCGACAAAAAGAAGTTACGCACCATCATCACTACAAACGGCCTCGGTAGTTACAGTACCAACTAATTCCTGAAATCGCTCAGAAACTCAATTGTTGTGAGTGAAAATTCATAACCGGAACGGAACATTGGCAAAGATCTGCAGAACAGTAAGGGCAGACCATAACACTGGACAACCGATGGAATGCATAATACAGTTCTCCATTGTAGTTGCGATGCAGAAGCCGTATCAGTTGTGAGTCGTGCAAAGTGACTAGTATGTGAAGTGACGCTACAAATATATCACTAAGGGAAGCGACCAGGTTACACATACATTCAGAAATGAGCTTAGCTTCAAGAAAGAACATGATGGAATCTAAACTTTAGTTGAGTCACGATACACCTTAGCTAGTAAGTTATACCGAAGAAACTACTAACTCCCACTCCAAAACAGGAAATTTCGCGTTCAATTCTGCCATTTAAACGAATAGTCCTCTACAGCATAAGAAAGAGGCAGGTGCTATGGTACAAGAAGAAGATGTGGAAAAAAAAAAAAAAAGAAAAATCTAACACGAGATGCTGAGGTACAGGGCATCTTTTTATCTAGATATTTCCGCCTACATTGTCGAGAAGGATAAATTGTAGCAAAGATGCAAATGTGGACCAACGAATAAAAGAAGTTCTCTGTCCATGGTTGATTCGCTTAGCCGCATCTCCACATTCTCACTCTGCCAGCAACAATATGAGCTCTACTACCTGCGAATACAACTCCATCACAATGCAGGTGCAACCTTATATAGGGACTTACGTACATTTCAAGACACCGCGTACGCAGCATTTCAAAAGGTATGTTTATAGTGTGCTTCAACGATGATGATGATGATAATGATGATGATGATAAAAAAAGGGCCAAAGAAGAAGTAGCAGCAGTCACTTCTATTTCAGAGCTGAGAGACTTTTTTTGTACTATCACACAAACAAATCAACCGATAAATTTTAATTTTCCGAAACAAACAACCGGCAACCAGAAATGTTTCTTTTCGAAAAATTTGGTTCACCGCTGTTGATTTTATCAATTATAATCAAACATACGATCGTGCACTTTATTTTTTGTGCAATGTATGATGAAAGTTCAAAATTGCAGCATGTTAAAAGAAAAAAAAATGTATTAATTCAACGATTTTGCAGTTGGTAAAAAGCTCGCCGGCACCTTGGGAGTCATCGGTTTTCTGAACGCTATCACGCTGCTACTAAAATGGAAATGCCAATTCCTAAATATAATAACATTGCAGAATGGTTGAATGAAACAGCAAAAAGACATACAAATAAAGCGTAAATGCAAAGCAAAAATTATTGAGTGTTTGTAGTGCCTTTGCCAATAAGAAATAGACATGCAAGGAAATGTTGGAGAATCATCTAAAGTGAATAATCTAAATCTTGTACCAGTGAGAGGAAAGGTGATTCTGATTTAGTGGGGCGGTTCAACAAAGCTGGTAATAATAATACGAAAGAGAAATATCTCAGACACGATATATAAAATGGCGGATTTTGTTGTGAGATATTTACTTGGTAATATTGGCACAAAATATTTTTTCAGTTATTACTAATGAATTTACCGATGCATCCAGCAAAAAGCACAACAAAAAACTCTTGGTAGCCAGTGAAAAATTTCTGGTTTCTGTTACTTGCAGGTACAAGATCGAAGATTATAGATGTGCTCACAAGACGGTAGCTACATTCACACAAATGTAGAGAGGTAAGATTTGACGAGGTTAGCAATATGCTTGGGGAAAAAATATCCGGAGTGGCTAAACTATTGGAACACGTTATCAAGTACATTCTTTCAATAAGAAGATTGTAAAGCAACAATAAGGAAATTGTTGCTTCAGTCAAGTACCAAGAAGGAATAAATTATTTGATGAGTTGAAATACAGCATAGAGGAGTCTGAAATTAAATAGATACCTAGTGGTATCTTAACTTAGAATGCAACTATATAGACAGTACGCGCTGATTTCATTCGATGAATATTTGATAAGTATTCAGTCTATTTGATACAATAATTTCTTCTATTGATAAATGCTTTGATCAGGCAAGGTGTAAGTTACATTCAAGGCTAGTCACATTGATTCTAAAGGCAACCAACAGTGAACACCTCACCGGAAATGAAGCTTATTAAGCAAAGACGCACCGATAACATGGGTATAAATTCAAATTATAATTCAAGTTTTGGAATTTGGGGCTTCTGTGAAAAAAGCCTCTATTCCTTGTTTAGCTGACATTGTAAACCGTATGAACTATTAATATGGCATTGAGTAATTAATTAAATTGGCAGTCACATAATACCAAAGTTTTGTAAAATTTCCCAACGTTTACTGGTAATTCATGCTGCATCAACGAAGACTGGACGAAAGCTTTTCCTCCACGAAAACTATTAAAGACAGGACATAAGAGACATTAAATTTTCTGTTTTATATTTTTCTTGTCACAAAAAAAAAAAAGAAAAAAAAAACAACAAAACAGTCAAAATAAACCTGATAGTAATTTCTGTAGAATTTGCTTCTCGAAATGGAAATAGAAAAAAAGCAAAGAAACATTTTGGCAGAAACCTGGTTGGCTTGATAGTAAAGTGTTTGGAATATTAAAGTTTGTCACTCTTAGGAAAAATACCATCTCGTAATTAATATTTTACTATGATACATTACAAATTTTAATCAATATATTTCAAACCTCCCAGTCGTGAAATATTACGAGTCATAGTGACAGAGAAATCGTCTACTTTTTGTGTATGTTGTACATTCATCATTTAATATAAATTTATATTAAAACACGAGCATTTAAAAGCTTGGGTGTTAATAAATGTTTTGAGTATCTCTGCATAATAACACCAATTTTATAAGCCACCTCCATAAAACAACTGCACTATCTATCTATCTATCTATCTATCTATCTATCTATCTATCTATCTATCTATCTATCTATCTATCTATCTCCAACACATCTACACATACACATATATTTACGTATATATGTATATAGTTGGAATTTACAAAAAAAAAAATGATGAAGACGGGTGTGTAAACAACAAACAGATGGATTAGTTTAACGCTCAGGAAGTGATACTCATATACACACGTATCTATGTGTGTGTGTGTGTGTGTGTGTATCAAATGGTAAGAATTTGTTAAATCCGAAACTAGTTCCTGTTTAATAATGCTTTTTTAGGTGATTTTAAATGTCTTGCCCGCTCACGTTTTTGGTATGCTGCTATATTTCATGTTGAGAACAATTTAGGTCTTAATAGACACAAGATGTGATCTATTTCTAGCGCATTAATTGTCCACGTTAGTGGTCGGTGTTATTTTTTAAAATGTACCTTAATCCCCTGAGATTGCAGATAATATTTTTGAATCTCTTTGATTCTTTAGATGTGCTGGCCTCCTGATAATTGATCGATATTAATTAATATATGATTAATTACCAGATTTTATAATAATATTTTATCCATTACGCATGTTCTCATACTGAATATATACGACGCAGTAAATATTTTCTGCAGATATATTCCTGGAATTAGCGCGCCAAAACGAAGACTTTTGAATTTTACCATTAAGCTGTAATTAGCAGAACCATATGCACGCGCACCCATGGCAGTGGGCAACTCTGTATACGATTCTGATGATTGCGGTTACATTACAAATCAGGCTGATGAGGAATAGACAAATAGTAAGAATTTGTTAAATCCGAAACTAGTTCCTGTTTAATAATGCTTTTTTAGGTGATTTTAAATGTCTTGCCCGCTTACGTTTTTGGTATGCTGCTATATTGCATATTGAGAACAATTTAGGTCTTAATAGACACAAGATGTGATCTATTTCTAGCGCATTAATTGTCCACGTTAGTGGTCGACGTTATTTTTAAAAATGTACCTTAATCCCCTGAGATTGCAGATAATATTTCTGAATCTCTTTGATTCTTTAGATGTGCTGGCCTCCTGATAATTAATCGATATTAATTAATATATGACTAATTACCAGATTTTATAATAATATATATATATATATATATATATATATATATACACGTATGTGTATACATGCACGCACGCACGCACGCACGCATACACACACACACACACACACACACACACACACACACACACACACGAATAAAACACCCTCGTCCTCGTAACATCAATTTTCTGAATATTAATTATTTCTAACCTAGGTACAAT
>NC_142930.1:138436276-138443776 GCF_046866305.1 Octopus bimaculoides
CACACGAACAAACACATATACACATACACACACATGCGCACACACAACACCCTAACAAATATTAATCACACACATACATACTCACACAAACGTGCACACACATACACACACCATCCTACCATAGATAAAACACACAATACTCATATACACATGCCACACACGCACGCACGCACACAGACATAGACATACACATACATATGAACCATCACACACATACGTTTGCTTACACACACACACACACACACACACACACACACACACACCACAAGGATATTTAAAACAACACACCCACTCAGACAGGGAGACACACACACACTCCCACACTCACACAAAACACTCCCACGCACACACACAGATGCACACATACATACACACACATACGCACACATACGTACACACCCTCACACATACATACGGTTGCTCACACACACACACACACACTCATATACAAAAAACACTCAAACACACATTCATATACACATTCCACAATAAACTCAGGGACCAATAAAAACGGCACACACACACACACACACACACACACACACACACACGGACACAAACACACATATATACACACACACATAGAGATGTGCACAAAACCAGTCCCAAAACCAGTGAACCATGAAGGCTTTCTTATCAATGGATACACAGTCAAACAGTATACTGCACACTCACTAGAATGTTAGTTTTACACAACCATCAACGTATTTACCATCAGATGACAAATACCTGATATTGCAACACCTTTGCCTAGTCATAACAATTACACGTTCATTTCAAATTTTAGCACAAAGCCAGCAATTCTAGTGCAAGGGATAAGTCGATTACATTGACCCCAGTACTCAACTGGTACTTATTTCATCGACCCCGAAAGGATGAAAGGCAAAGTCGACCTCGGCAGAATTTTATAATAATTACACATTAATACGCAGTTACATACTCAACAAACTAAAAATGCATACACACGTACACATATACATACAAATACACACAAATTCCTCACACACTATAGTCCAATATTCACAAATCCCTAACAAACTAAAGCTGCGCGTACGGCAACACGCTACAATTACACACTGACCAAAACTGAGACTAAATACTTATCAGTACACTACAATCACACTCACTAACTCTCACCAACACACTAAAACACGCTACAATTACATTATCACCAATACTCATCAACACGCTCATTAACATCCACCCACATGCAACAACGAAATAATCATCACCATCCTACAATTAAACATTGCTGCTACACCAACTCAGTTACATATAGTCTAGCACTACAACTACGAGGGTGTGCTCCAGTTTGGTTTCAATGGCTGCTGTGCATGACTGTGGCCTTGAACTGGCTGACCATCCTCTCTATTCCCCTGATTTGGCCCCATCTAACTATCATCTGTTCCCCCAACATGTAAAAACACTTGACTGGGAACTAGTATCGCAGTGATGATGAAGACATATTTGCTGTTGATGACTTTTTCGACCAACAGGATGAAAGCGTCTTTATCAATGATATCCAAGCACTGCAACACCGATGGAAGAAGTGTGTGGACCACAAAGGGAACTATACTGAAACATAAATCTCATTTGGTCACATATCATGAGAGCATCTTGGTCAACCTATACTGGCCACAATAAGTTTAAGATCGATGATGAGGGTTCTATTCCTCCATTAATTTATTTTTAACAAAACTGCATAAAATTATTTTACCTTTTACAGTTTATGTAGAATTTATTTCTCTTTCGAATAATACAGGCGTTATATATCTTTCTACAATTTAAATAATTTTAATGCGCAATTAATTCAAATGATTAGAAATTTTCGGCAAAGTAAGTTTAAGACCGTACCAACATTATGCAAATTAATAAACCAAATGGGTGGTCATATGGCTGGTTGTACTGCACTGTTTTGTTTAATAATCGGGTCGTAGTATCAGCCCAGTTATTAGGTCAAAGATCGTGTTGCTTCATCAGTAAAATATGTCCTTCATGAACATTAGCAAGCAATTAGAATGCAGCAAAACGGCTTGTGTTCAAGCATGGAAGCTTTACCGATCCACTGGCCAATACAAAGATCGGCAAAGAACGGGCGCTCCGAGAAAAACAACAATACAGATAGATCGTCGAATTCATAGGCTCTTTGAAGGTACCTGAATGCTAACAGCAGTGGACATTTGCAAGCAATTCTCTGATAAAACTGACATCAGCTTTACACCACAAACTGTCAGAAACTACCTAAGAGAATTTAGCCTGATCGCTCGAAAGAAGCCGATAATTTCTGAGACGAACCGGTGGAAGCGGATCAAGTTTGCTAAAAGCCATATTGAATGGACGGCTGAAGACCGGTCAAAAGTTCTTTGGAGCGACGAATCCCGCTTCTTCATCTTTGAATCAGACGGAAAGACGTCGTCCAACTGAAGAATTCCATCCTAAATGTGTGAAGAAAACGACGCAAGCGGAAGGTGTGTGTGTGTGGGGGGGGGGGGGGGGGTAATGGTGTGGGCTGCGTTCAGCAGCTTAGGGGGTTGGTCCAATTGTTAAGGTTGATGGCAGATTGAGCAGTGTAGGCTATCTGCAATTAGTAAATGAAAATGTGCCGCCAAATTTAAATAATCAGATGCCACTGGGATCTATTTTCCAGCAGGACAATTGCTCCATTCATAAGGCTAGGAAAGTTTTGCAATATTTTGAGCGCAATAATGTGGTGGTTATTGCGTGGCCTCTGCAGGGCACGGATTTGAATCCGATAGAAAATTTATGGAATTATGTTTCTAAAAGAGTTCATGTTATATATAATTGTCCCAATTATATAATTTTATTGAAGAAATATGGCAGAACATTCCAAGTGATTTTTGTGCTTATTTGTCGAACTCCATATCTCGCCGTTGTAAGGTCATAATTGAAAATAATGGCTATGGAACTAGATACTAATAATAAATTTTTGTTCGTTGATCATTTGTGATGTAAATTTTCAATTTAAACAAAATAATGTTGGTACAGTCTTAAACTTATTTTGCCAACAATTTTTAATCATTTGAATTAATTGGGCATTAAAACTATTCAAATTGTAGAAAGATATATAACGCCTATATCATTCGAAGAGGGAAAAAATCTACATAAACTGTAAAAAGTAAAATAATTTTATACAGTTTTGTTTAAAATAAATCAATGAAGGAATAGAACTGTGATCATCGGTCTTAAACTTATTGGGCTCGTGTATGAACTTTTCAGCCGACCGCCATACAAGCTCACTTCTAATGGCATTATTCCGGGCAACTTCTTTGCGATAGACAACTTCTTTGCGATAGTCTGCACTAAAATGTTTAATTCTGCGTTCAGTAACTTGTCTATTGAGTCACCTTGTTCGCATTCTTTCTCAGATAGTTCTCATGACCCTCTAAAATGAATGCGAATTCTTTTAATTCGAAGTCAGTTGTAAGAGATATCTGCCAAAAGCGAAACAAATTAGTTTGGCACTGCAATAAAATCATAGCAAATTATCCTTCAGCTGTTCCACTTATTATCTGTTTTTTATAATTCCCCTATGTATTTCTGCTTAACTAGCTCGGTAATTCGATCCTTGAATGCTTTCCGCTCAATAAGCAATTTGTAGTCGGCAACTTATAAAAAATTCCTATCTCAATTGACTTTACTGATCTTAAACTTGCGGTTTGTGTAGTCAACCATCCGAAAATTTTGACACTATCAGCTGTCTTAACAAATACCCTTTCTAATTACTGTCCAAACGACTCGCTCGTAAACGTATCTAGGTAACCCAGTTCGATAACTTTTATATAATTGCAAATGTCTGCGCATCCTTCTAAAAGCTAGTACACATCTCTACCTGATCCCAACCTGTTTATAAAATACCATTTCAGATGCCAATATATGCTAATGAGTATGGCATACACAGAAAGGTCTCGATGTGTCTGACGAAGTCTGGCAGTCTTTCCCGTATTGGATCAATGAAGGCCACCAGTTCATCTTGCCTGTTATTCACATCTAGGACCATCGACTTGCAGTCCGAGTATCGAAAGATTGTTCTTAAACTCGAAGCAAACATCTTCCCTAAACAACTCAACACTCTACGCGACCCGAGTTATTCGAAAACGGTGTACGCTATGTAGTTAATCTGGAGAAGTGCGAAAGACTACGTGTTGGAAATCTTTTTTTTTTGCTGATAGCTACCACATCTAAATCAAGTGATGTTATAGCTGTCATATTGAAATCAAGTTCTACGATTATTTAAACATCTAATCTTTAATCCTTCTTCTGAAGCAGTCAACAATGAGAAAACAAAATAAGTGTTTTCACTTGGAGCTTGGTATTTCTTTGGGATTACTAAAGGTAATCTTAAAATGTCGGTACTTTGACTCAATAACGAACTTCTCCAATTCTTCTCGTAAGAGTTGTCTTATTCGTTGATTGATTGTTGCTATTGCTTTCATCAGCTGTCTAACTTTCTGGGATGCATGGAGGAAATCTTTAGGTTTATCCGTTACCAGCACCGTATTTTCCAGCTTTTTCGGTCTTGTTCCTGCTCTACCAACTTCACATTGTCCTCGTGGACAACTGTGAAGTCGAAGATATGTGATCGGGCAATAATCTTTCTGTGGGGACGTGGCGGTGGGGTCCTCGATCTTTCAGTCTTTAGGCTTCGTCATCCCCTTTCGAACCACGCCTTTCTCATCTCCCTTTTGGTTTCCATATTTCCAAAACTTGCATTCTCTCTATTCACATTCTCATTTGGAAGTGTTGGTTGGGACCCGTGACTAGTTCTGTGCTGAAGAAAGAGATATCTTTGCTCCTTAGTGCAGTACCCTGATGGTGCTCAGGATAATGAAGCACTCTTATTTTTCTGGCCATCAATGAAGTAACGGGCACCTGTGGTGCTGTGGAAGTTTTAGCAGCCTTGTTCTCTGTCCCTGTGGTATGCAATTTATGGACGTTTGGTTATTGTTTCTGTTACAGTTGAATTCTTGTTCCACTTTTTCTTTCTTTTTCTTTTACAGAGCAGGAATTCCTATCGCAATAAGACAAAGAGGAGCTGTTAAAAACCAGTTCTATGCCCATAGGAAAAGGATTATTTCTCGAACACTTGATATCTTCTTTACTCTTCCACCTCTATCTGAACCCATTTATACATTTGTTGAATAAAATCGCCAATGGTTGTGATTACCATAGACAAAAAAAAACAAAAAAAAAACGTAAAAGCATTATTTTAATTTATTTACAAGAAACGATATCCAGCTGGAGAACCGAAAAAGCGTTGTTCACGAAAACGTATCTCTGCAAAATTCCATTTAAAATATGCTTTTCACGGAAAGTGATGAGGAGACAAAATCGAAAGATTACTAAGCTGTTGTCATGCCAAAGTCTTATAAATGTAAAACGTAGCATCAAATTTAAGAATTATTGTAGTTTTTCTATTCGAAATCTTAAGAAATTTAGCGTTTTTTTCTTCAATCACTTTGAATGAATGCACCATTTTCTACCATTGACAATACTGTCATTTTTGATGGCATGGGTGTGTTAGTGTACAATAACATGAAAACGATACCAAAAACCTGCAATTTATGCATACAATGTAAATATAGTCTTGCTATACACTGCCCGTAATCTAGACTTTCATTTCAGTGATACGCCTAACACTCAACACGATACAAGTATGAGTCAATGAAATAATAAAACTTACACAACGCATATTCAATTCATCTACCATCTAATAATACAACCCATACGGTATAAACTCTATATAACTATCACTTGATAAAGTAACCCAGTACATACTCATAAATAACTGAAATCCAATATGTACTTAGACGGATTATGACTAACGATGACAGCAGAAAAAGATCACATCACATAGCTTGTCGTTTAGTTTGAATGTCAATTCAAACATAACACTTTCCTTCCTAATCTATTAAATAAACGTTTACCACGCAAACCATAAGTTTCGCAAAATCTTTAACAAAAATAATGTAAAGATAAGCTACAGTTGTATTGACAACTTCAGTGCCTCAGTATTTAAGAACGATAGGAAAAAAAAAACAAAACAAAAAAACTGACACATCTAAATGCACGAACCTCACCATGTTAATGCAGTCTCTTTATTGTTAATACTTACTAGCCATATGGAAGATGCCTATGTGTAATGTATTGTGTGAAGATGTTAGTGGTAAGAATTTGTTAAGAAGATTGTAAAGATTGTAAAGCAACAATAAGGAAATTGTTGCTTCAGTCAAGTACCAAGAAGGAATAAATTATTTGATGAGTTGAAATACAGCATAGAGGAGTCTGAAATTAAATAGATACCTAGTGGTATCTTAACTTAGAATGCAACTATATAGACAGTACGCGCTGATTTCATTCGATGAATATTTGATAAGTATTCAGTCTATTTGATACAATAATTTCTTCTATTGATAAATGCTTTGATCAGGCAAGGTGTAAGTTACATTCAAGGCTAGTCACATTGATTCTAAAGGCAACCAACAGTGAACACCTCACCGGAAATGAAGCTTATTAAGCAAAGACGCACCGATAACATGGGTATAAATTCAAATTATAATTCAAGTTTTGGAATTTGGGGCTTCTGTGAAAAAAGCCTCTATTCCTTGTTTAGCTGACATTGTAAACCGTATGAACTATTAATATGGCATTGAGTAATTAATTAAATTGGCAGTCACATAATACCAAAGTTTTGTAAAATTTCCCAACGTTTACTGGTAATTCATGCTGCATCAACGAAGACTGGACGAAAGCTTTTCCTCCACGAAAACTATTAAAGACAGGACATAAGAGACATTAAATTTTCTGTTTTATATTTTTCTTGTCACAAAAAAAAAAAAGAAAAAAAAAACAACAAAACAGTCAAAATAAACCTGATAGTAATTTCTGTAGAATTTGCTTCTCGAAATGGAAATAGAAAAAAAGCAAAGAAACATTTTGGCAGAAACCTGGTTGGCTTGATAGTAAAGTGTTTGGAATATTAAAGTTTGTCACTCTTAGGAAAAATACCATCTCGTAATTAATATTTTACTATGATACATTACAAATTTTAATCAATATATTTCAAACCTCCCAGTCGTGAAATATTACGAGTCATAGTGACAGAGAAATCGTCTACTTTTTGTGTATGTTGTACATTCATCATTTAATATAAATTTATATTAAAACACGAGCATTTAAAAGCTTGGGTGTTAATAAATGTTTTGAGTATCTCTGCATAATAACACCAATTTTATAAGCCACCTCCATAAAACAACTGCACTATCTATCTATCTATCTATCTATCTATCTATCTATCTATCTATCTATCTATCTATCTATCTCCAACACATCTACACATACACATATATTTACGTATATATGTATATAGTTGGAATTTACAAAAAAAAAAATGATGAAGACGGGTGTGTAAACAACAAACAGATGGATTAGTTTAACGCTCAGGAAGTGATACTCATATACACACGTATCTATGTGTGTGTG
>NC_142930.1:138448776-138483392 GCF_046866305.1 Octopus bimaculoides
TTTATTAGGTCATGTTTCTCTCTCTCTCTCTCCCTCCCTCTCTCTCTCTCTCCCCTCTCTCTCTCCCTCCCCCTCTCTCTCTCTTTCTCTCTCTCCTTTATTATTAGATTTGTTATGTTTGAAGCAATCTGCGAAGAGTTTGGCAAATCGGATAAGAAGAGAACAGGGTCCTACCGATCCTATCCATTCTGAAGAAAGCATAAAAACACAACGAACAGATAATGGTGGTTGTATATGAAGCACCTGATCCCCAGCCACAAGGAAGATGATATTAATTAATTGATTAATTAATTTATCAATTTAACTAATTAATTCAGTCATTTATTCACTGTGTTGCAAGTATTCGAACATGATCTTTGGGCTGATCAGAACTTGAACTCGCTATCCTAATGGCGTTGCTTTTTACAGTAACAACAACAACAACAACAACAACAACAACAACAACAGCAACAACAACAACAACAACTGAGCCCTGGTTTCTTCTTTTCTGCCCCATCCCATTAGTCATAGAGAGTCCTAACACAGGATATAGGTGCAGCCCTTTCTACTTTGACTAATTCTTAACAAAACTTTACTTTAAATTTTCAGTTAGTCATATTGTTATTGTTTTTTTCTTAGCTACAGGCCAACTTTAATTGAGCAGATCTATTATTGAAAGACATTCCAAAAATGACCATTCCATATTTTGTGGAGTTTCTAGAACTAAAAATGATTTGACGATGAATTTGGATGTTGTTTCTAGTGGGTTGAGCGACGACGTAGAATAGGATTCAGAATCCCTCACCAGTTTTAGCAAGCATTATTACAATGTACACACACATAACACTTCCACCAACACACAACACACAACAACACAAATAGACATACGTACACATACAGTCATACACATACATATGAACCATCAGACACACATACGGTTGCTTACACACACACACACACCACAAGGGTATTTAAAACAACACACTCACTCAGACAGAGAGAGACACACACACACTCACGTGCACACACACTCCCACACTCACAAAAAACACACAAACACACATACACACGCACTCACAAACGCACTCACGCACACACACGAACAAACACATATACACATACACACACATGCGCACACACAACACCCTAACAAATATTAATCACACACATACATACTCACACAAACGTGCACACACATACACACACCATCCTACCATAGATAAAACACACAATACTCATATACACATGCCACACACGCACGCACGCACACAGACATAGACATACACATACATATGAACCATCACACACATACGTTTGCTTACACACACACACACACACACACACACACACACACACCACAAGGATATTTAAAACAACACACCCACTCAGACAGGGAGACACACACACACTCCCACACTCACACAAAACACTCCCACGCACACACACAGATGCACACATACATACACACACATACGCACACATACGTACACACCCTCACACATACATACGGTTGCTCACACACACACACACACACTCATATACAAAAAACACTCAAACACACATTCATATACACATTCCACAATAAACTCAGGGACCAATAAAAACGGCACACACACACACACACACACACACACACACACACACGGACACAAACACACATATATACACACACACATAGAGATGTGCACAAAACCAGTCCCAAAACCAGTGAACCATGAAGGCTTTCTTATCAATGGATACACAGTCAAACAGTATACTGCACACTCACTAGAATGTTAGTTTTACACAACCATCAACGTATTTACCATCAGATGACAAATACCTGATATTGCAACACCTTTGCCTAGTCATAACAATTACACGTTCATTTCAAATTTTAGCACAAAGCCAGCAATTCTAGTGCAAGGGATAAGTCGATTACATTGACCCCAGTACTCAACTGGTACTTATTTCATCGACCCCGAAAGGATGAAAGGCAAAGTCGACCTCGGCAGAATTTTATAATAATTACACATTAATACGCAGTTACATACTCAACAAACTAAAAATGCATACACACGTACACATATACATACAAATACACACAAATTCCTCACACACTATAGTCCAATATTCACAAATCCCTAACAAACTAAAGCTGCGCGTACGGCAACACGCTACAATTACACACTGACCAAAACTGAGACTAAATACTTATCAGTACACTACAATCACACTCACTAACTCTCACCAACACACTAAAACACGCTACAATTACATTATCACCAATACTCATCAACACGCTCATTAACATCCACCCACATGCAACAACGAAATAATCATCACCATCCTACAATTAAACATTGCTGCTACACCAACTCAGTTACATATAGTCTAGCACTACAACTACGAGGGTGTGCTCCAGTTTGGTTTCAATGGCTGCTGTGCATGACTGTGGCCTTGAACTGGCTGACCATCCTCTCTATTCCCCTGATTTGGCCCCATCTAACTATCATCTGTTCCCCCAACATGTAAAAACACTTGACTGGGAACTAGTATCGCAGTGATGATGAAGACATATTTGCTGTTGATGACTTTTTCGACCAACAGGATGAAAGCGTCTTTATCAATGATATCCAAGCACTGCAACACCGATGGAAGAAGTGTGTGGACCACAAAGGGAACTATACTGAAACATAAATCTCATTTGGTCACATATCATGAGAGCATCTTGGTCAACCTATACTGGCCACAATAAGTTTAAGATCGATGATGAGGGTTCTATTCCTCCATTAATTTATTTTTAACAAAACTGCATAAAATTATTTTACCTTTTACAGTTTATGTAGAATTTATTTCTCTTTCGAATAATACAGGCGTTATATATCTTTCTACAATTTAAATAATTTTAATGCGCAATTAATTCAAATGATTAGAAATTTTCGGCAAAGTAAGTTTAAGACCGTACCAACATTATGCAAATTAATAAACCAAATGGGTGGTCATATGGCTGGTTGTACTGCACTGTTTTGTTTAATAATCGGGTCGTAGTATCAGCCCAGTTATTAGGTCAAAGATCGTGTTGCTTCATCAGTAAAATATGTCCTTCATGAACATTAGCAAGCAATTAGAATGCAGCAAAACGGCTTGTGTTCAAGCATGGAAGCTTTACCGATCCACTGGCCAATACAAAGATCGGCAAAGAACGGGCGCTCCGAGAAAAACAACAATACAGATAGATCGTCGAATTCATAGGCTCTTTGAAGGTACCTGAATGCTAACAGCAGTGGACATTTGCAAGCAATTCTCTGATAAAACTGACATCAGCTTTACACCACAAACTGTCAGAAACTACCTAAGAGAATTTAGCCTGATCGCTCGAAAGAAGCCGATAATTTCTGAGACGAACCGGTGGAAGCGGATCAAGTTTGCTAAAAGCCATATTGAATGGACGGCTGAAGACCGGTCAAAAGTTCTTTGGAGCGACGAATCCCGCTTCTTCATCTTTGAATCAGACGGAAAGACGTCGTCCAACTGAAGAATTCCATCCTAAATGTGTGAAGAAAACGACGCAAGCGGAAGGTGTGTGTGTGGGGGGGGGGGGGGTAATGGTGTGGGCTGCGTTCAGCAGCTTAGGGGGTTGGTCCAATTGTTAAGGTTGATGGCAGATTGAGCAGTGTAGGCTATCTGCAATTAGTAAATGAAAATGTGCCGCCAAATTTAAATAATCAGATGCCACTGGGATCTATTTTCCAGCAGGACAATTGCTCCATTCATAAGGCTAGGAAAGTTTTGCAATATTTTGAGCGCAATAATGTGGTGGTTATTGCGTGGCCTCTGCAGGGCCCGGATTTGAATCCGATAGAAAATTTATGGAATTATGTTTCTAAAAGAGTTCATGTTATATATAATTGTCCCAGTTATATAATTTTATTGAAGAAATATGGCAGAACATTCCAAGTGATTTTTGTGCTTATTTGTCGAACTCCATATCTCGCCGTTGTAAGGTCATAATTGAAAATAATGGCTATGGAACTAGATACTAATAATAAATTTTTGTTCGTTGATCATTTGTGATGTAAATTTTCAATTTAAACAAAATAATGTTGGTACAGTCTTAAACTTATTTTGCCAACAATTTTTAATCATTTGAATTAATTGGGCATTAAAACTATTCAAATTGTAGAAAGATATATAACGCCTATATCATTCGAAGAGGGAAAAAATCTACATAAACTGTAAAAAGTAAAATAATTTTATACAGTTTTGTTTAAAATAAATCAATGAAGGAATAGAACTGTGATCATCGGTCTTAAACTTATTGGGCTCGTGTATGAACTTTTCAGCCGACCGCCATACAAGCTCACTTCTAATGGCATTATTCCGGGCAACTTCTTTGCGATAGACAACTTCTTTGCGATAGTCTGCACTAAAATGTTTAATTCTGCGTTCAGTAACTTGTCTATTGAGTCACCTTGTTCGCATTCTTTCTCAGATAGTTCTCATGACCCTCTAAAATGAATGCGAATTCTTTTAATTCGAAGTCAGTTGTAAGAGATATCTGCCAAAAGCGAAACAAATTAGTTTGGCACTGCAATAAAATCATAGCAAATTATCCTTCAGCTGTTCCACTTATTATCTGTTTTTTATAATTCCCCTATGTATTTCTGCTTAACTAGCTCGGTAATTCGATCCTTGAATGCTTTCCGCTCAATAAGCAATTTGTAGTCGGCAACTTATAAAAAATTCCTATCTCAATTGACTTTACTGATCTTAAACTTGCGGTTTGTGTAGTCAACCATCCGAAAATTTTGACACTATCAGCTGTCTTAACAAATACCCTTTCTAATTACTGTCCAAACGACTCGCTCGTAAACGTATCTAGGTAACCCAGTTCGATAACTTTTATATAATTGCAAATGTCTGCGCATCCTTCTAAAAGCTAGTACACATCTCTACCTGATCCCAACCTGTTTATAAAATACCATTTCAGATGCCAATATATGCTAATGAGTATGGCATACACAGAAAGGTCTCGATGTGTCTGACGAAGTCTGGCAGTCTTTCCCGTATTGGATCAATGAAGGCCACCAGTTCATCTTGCCTGTTATTCACATCTAGGACCATCGACTTGCAGTCCGAGTATCGAAAGATTGTTCTTAAACTCGAAGCAAACATCTTCCCTAAACAACTCAACACTCTACGCGACCCGAGTTATTCGAAAACGGTGTACGCTATGTAGTTAATCTGGAGAAGTGCGAAAGACTACGTGTTGGAAATCTTTTTTTTTTGCTGATAGCTACCACATCTAAATCAAGTGATGTTATAGCTGTCATATTGAAATCAAGTTCTACGATTATTTAAACATCTAATCTTTAATCCTTCTTCTGAAGCAGTCAACAATGAGAAAACAAAATAAGTGTTTTCACTTGGAGCTTGGTATTTCTTTGGGATTACTAAAGGTAATCTTAAAATGTCGGTACTTTGACTCAATAACGAACTTCTCCAATTCTTCTCGTAAGAGTTGTCTTATTCGTTGATTGATTGTTGCTATTGCTTTCATCAGCTGTCTAACTTTCTGGGATGCATGGAGGAAATCTTTAGGTTTATCCGTTACCAGCACCGTATTTTCCAGCTTTTTCGGTCTTGTTCCTGCTCTACCAACTTCACATTGTCCTCGTGGACAACTGTGAAGTCGAAGATATGTGATCGGGCAATAATCTTTCTGTGGGGACGTGGCGGTGGGGTCCTCGATCTTTCAGTCTTTAGGCTTCGTCATCCCCTTTCGAACCACGCCTTTCTCATCTCCCTTTTGGTTTCCATATTTCCAAAACTTGCATTCTCTCTATTCACATTCTCATTTGGAAGTGTTGGTTGGGACCCGTGACTAGTTCTGTGCTGAAGAAAGAGATATCTTTGCTCCTTAGTGCAGTACCCTGATGGTGCTCAGGATAATGAAGCACTCTTATTTTTCTGGCCATCAATGAAGTAACGGGCACCTGTGGTGCTGTGGAAGTTTTAGCAGCCTTGTTCTCTGTCCCTGTGGTATGCAATTTATGGACGTTTGGTTATTGTTTCTGTTACAGTTGAATTCTTGTTCCACTTTTTCTTTCTTTTTCTTTTACAGAGCAGGAATTCCTATCGCAATAAGACAAAGAGGAGCTGTTAAAAACCAGTTCTATGCCCATAGGAAAAGGATTATTTCTCGAACACTTGATATCTTCTTTACTCTTCCACCTCTATCTGAACCCATTTATACATTTGTTGAATAAAATCGCCAATGGTTGTGATTACCATAGACAAAAAAAAACAAAAAAAAAACGTAAAAGCATTATTTTAATTTATTTACAAGAAACGATATCCAGCTGGAGAACCGAAAAAGCGTTGTTCACGAAAACGTATCTCTGCAAAATTCCATTTAAAATATGCTTTTCACGGAAAGTGATGAGGAGACAAAATCGAAAGATTACTAAGCTGTTGTCATGCCAAAGTCTTATAAATGTAAAACGTAGCATCAAATTTAAGAATTATTGTAGTTTTTCTATTCGAAATCTTAAGAAATTTAGCGTTTTTTTCTTCAATCACTTTGAATGAATGCACCATTTTCTACCATTGACAATACTGTCATTTTTGATGGCATGGGTGTGTTAGTGTACAATAACATGAAAACGATACCAAAAACCTGCAATTTATGCATACAATGTAAATATAGTCTTGCTATACACTGCCCGTAATCTAGACTTTCATTTCAGTGATACGCCTAACACTCAACACGATACAAGTATGAGTCAATGAAATAATAAAACTTACACAACGCATATTCAATTCATCTACCATCTAATAATACAACCCATACGGTATAAACTCTATATAACTATCACTTGATAAAGTAACACAGTACATACTCATAAATAACTGAAATCCAATATGTACTTAGACGGATTATGACTAACGATGACAGCAGAAAAAGATCACATCACATAGCTTGTCGTTTAGTTTGAATGTCAATTCAAACATAACACTTTCCTTCCTAATCTATTAAATAAACGTTTACCACGCAAACCATAAGTTTCGCAAAATCTTTAACAAAAATAATGTAAAGATAAGCTACAGTTGTATTGACAACTTCAGTGCCTCAGTATTTAAGAACGATAGGAAAAAAAAAACAAAACAAAAAAACTGACACATCTAAATGCACGAACCTCACCATGTTAATGCAGTCTCTTTATTGTTAATACTTACTAGCCATATGGAAGATGCCTATGTGTAATGTATTGTGTGAAGATGTTAGTTGTAAACAACGATGAAAGAACTTCCACGGAGATAACTGAAACAGCATCAACAACAAAAGCAACAACAATAATAACAACTTTAGAGTGACATTTAACACGCAGACCCATATTCATTAAGCGATAAATACCAAAGTAATAGCACCACTTAAAGTAAATAGAGTGACGTATTATTTCCAGGACTTCAGCTGTTACCGGTTTCGGATTGTCACGTGCTATTCGTGATAAGTTCATACGGAGGTAACCTGACGCCAGCCACCAGCCACCTTTCCGAACGCCTCCACCACCACTACCAGCATGTTCGGGTCGAGTTCTGCCAGCTCTCCGCCTTAATATAATCATAATAATGGTTTCTAATTTTGGCACTAGGCCAGCAAGTTCGAGGGAGGAAGTAAATCGATTGTAGCGACCCCAGTATTTGACTGGTAATGATTTTATCGACCCCAAAAGGCTGAAAGGCAAAGTCGACCTCGGCAAAATTTGAACTCAGAACGTAAAGATGGACGAAATGCTGCTAATGGTGCGGTAACGATTCTGCCAATACGCGGCTTAATAATAATAATAATAATAATAATAATAATAATAATAATAATAATAATAATAATAATCTTTTCTTTATTGGCCACAAGGGCCGAACACAAAAAAAATAGGGGCGATACGACACAAGGGACAAGTGGGGTTAAACACAATATTCGTGTACAAAATAAATAGCAAAACAATTAACGACAAAATTTAAACAATAATATTCCCCAAAAGGAGAGGGTTCCTCTCGGGGCCAACCAAAGTACCCCACACATCCTGGTCACCTCGATCGCCAAGGGCACTTCAGGTAGGCGCTTCATTCCCCCTTGACTCCTCCGGCCTACAAGTACATGTTCAGAGAAGGCCCATTCACACGGGCCATCCTCGCTACATTCATTAACCTTTCAACGAAAATACAAGAAGGTAGCACTTCCCTTTTCACCTTCAGTTTCATTTTCAAGTGGGACTTGATAAAAAGTCGATGAGGGCTTTGCCGAAGAGGAAACTAGCTATCTTCAGTCCTCTTAACCTCTGCCACTATGCAGAGGAAAACTGCCTTCTCTTCCCGGCTAAAAGAAGGTGGCAGGGCAATCTTCATGACAGAGTCTGCTGATAACCGGATCCGTCCTACACATGCCAACAGCTGTTCCACAAAACTCCACGAGTCAGCAATGCCCGGACACTAAACAAGTACTAAATAATTTTAAATTTTGGCACAAGATTAGCAATTCATGGAGGATGAAGTAAATCGATTACATTGACCCCAGTACTTGACTGGTAATTAATTTAACCTACTCCAAAAGGATGATAGACAAAGTCGACCTCGGTGGAATTTGAACTCAGAACGTAAAGACGGACGAAATGCCGCTAAGTATTTTGCCCGGCGCGGTAACGAAAGAAGAAAAACTAATAATAACAATAGTCCTTTCTACTATTGGCACAAGGCCTGAAATTTTGTGGGAGGGGACTAGTCGATTACATCGGTCCCAGTTTTTACTGGTACTTAATTTACCGATTCACCCTAAGTATTTTGCCCGGCGTGCTAACGATTCTGCAAATAATAATAATAATAATTATTATTATTATTATTATTATTATAAGAATAATGGTTTCAAATTTTACCACAAGGGCAGCCATTTTATTTTGGGGGGGGGGAATGAATCGATTACATCGACCCCATTGTTTCACAGGAACTTAATTTATCGACCCCGAAAGGATGAAAGGCAAAGTCGACCACAGCGGAATTTGAACTAAGAACGTAACGACGGGCGAAATACCGCTAAGTTTTTCGTCCGGCGTGCTAATGATTCTGCCAATAACAACAACAACAACAACAACAACAACAACAACAACAACAATAATAATAATAATAATAATAATAATAATAATAATTTAGTAAAAGATTACAATTCTTAGAGAACTGCTACTAAGAAGGAAACGCTTGTCTTGCTAATTCGCTCACAGATTAAGCAAATCCTAAGAGATTAGGAGCAAAGCTATGAACGACTAAAAAATCACAACATCTCAGAATTTAAAATGAAGATCCCTCATTATTTATACAATATCAAAACAATAGATAGATCCTGAGTGGCTAATTTGAAGAGACTATTGATTACATACAAATCTGGAAAGATAACGAACTTTAGCTAAATCTAAATATCTCTCCACTCACATGTCAACATGGTGAAATAGCGCTATTGTATAATGTTCAGACCGTTAAACGTTTTAATTGATGAGAAGTAACACCAGCAGAATACTAAAGAAAGTTATGGAGAATAACTATTGGTTTTATTGCGTAGTCGTAAAGTCTGAGGAGTTTTAAGGAAAAGAGGTAATGTTCGTTCTTTTCTCAAGGATATATTTTCAGTCAGTAATCTAACAAACGAGCGTAAAGGCGACATTGCGAGCGAAAGTTATCCATTGTCTGTCTTATTCGGAGAAAAGTGTAAAAGAGAAATCATGACCGCAACGCAAGGATGGATTTCCGATGTATTGTTGATGTTGTTGTAGTTGTTTTTTAGCCCCTGGTTGGAAAGACGTATGTGGAGGCGCAATGGCCCAGTGGTTAGGGCAGCGGATTCGCGGTCATAGGATCGCGGTTTCGATTCCCAGACCGGGCGTTGTGAGTGTTTATTGAGCGAAAACACCTGAAGCTCCACGAGGCTCCGGCAGGGGATAGTGGCGAACCCTGCTGTACTCTTCCACCACAACTTTCACTCACTCTTACTTCCTGTTTCTGTTGTGCCTGTAATTGAAAGGGTCAGCCTTTTCACACTGTGTCACGCTGAATATCCCTGAGAACTACGTTAAGAGTACACGTGTCTGTGGAGTGCTCAGCCACTTGCACGTTAATTTCACGAGCAGGCTGTTCCGTTGATCGGATTAACTGGAACCCTCGTCGTCGTCGTAAGCGACGGAGTGCCAACCGGAAAAACGTATGATGAAAGACGTTCAGATCCGTTATCCGTCAATCTTTATTTCAACATAATGTATTTAGGACCAACCTTGTGAGTCGATTTTGTCACTGAAAAAGTTCGTCTATATGTGTGTATGTGCGTGTGTATGTGTGTGTATTTGTGCGTGTGCATGTGTGTGTGTGTTTGAGTGTGTGTGTGAGCGTGCGTGTTTTACAGATAAGAAATCAAATTTCAAACGCAGTATAGCTGTGAGGACAACAGAGAAAAATTGCGTATTTACTCTTGTAAGACGGAAAAAAAGTTGCCAGCAGGCAGCTGCGGAAATCGAACCTTGTATCCTTAAGGTAAAAAGTCCCTTACAACATTTATGTCAATTTTAATGCTAGATAATAACTTTGCTACATAATAAATGGTAGCGCACTTAACCGGTATTTCTAGGAGTACAGAGTTCGATTTCCATAACCGTCTGCTGGCAACTTCTTTTTCTTTTTTCTTTCTGTCTCATGAGAGTAAATGCTCGATCTACAAACACTTTCCATTTATCGAGAATGAAAGACAACGAAGAATAACGAGACTAAGATATAAGAAATTTACAATCTAGCATCACAAATGTGTTGTTGTGTTTGTACCCCGTTACCCCAGGACAGCCCGTATTGGTTTGTTTACGTCCCGTAATTTAAGGATTCGAGAAACAAGATCGGATCTATTTTAAAACGGGGGCCACAGTTTTCATTAATGTTTTACGTAGTGTTTTTGGTACCGAAAGACTTTCAAACTTCGTATACTTATCTATTTTGTGTTATAGAACAGAAAAATATTTTTGTATTCGAATTTATTTCATGTAAAAAATTGTCTTATTTCGATAATTTCAACCAATCACTGACAAGTATTCAGTTGTTTATATTTACTCCTTTGGCTGATTAAGCGGTGTAAAGCGTATTTAATCTCCATAGCTTCGTTTTATTTGCTTTTTTCATTTTAAATTTGCTTTTTTCATTTTCTTTTTTTTTCTTCGTTTTATTTGCTTTTTTCTGTTTAAATTTGCTGTTTTACCCTAACCCTAACCCTAACCATAGGGTTAGGGTTAGGGTTAGGGTTAGCCTATAATAGAAAGGTTTATTCGCTACTGCCAATATGCTTCAGCCATTTTTTGACAAGGAAATAATAATTTTATCACCGATAGAATTGTTTCAGAATCGTTTGTTTATGTAGTCGGCACTTAATGTATATCGGCTGAATGGACGTCAGTGATTGGTTGAAATTACAGAAATACGACAACTTTAACATGGAATAATTTAGGGATTTCTTTTTTTTTTTTAAGAAGACTAAGAGAAAAAGATGTTTTATATGACACATTCTACCAGTGTTCCAAGTTTCAAAGTGTTTCGTTAAGAAAATACTGTGGCCCCCGTTTTAAAATAGATCCACAAGATCTATACAATAAGTATCTGTCTTAAAAGAAAATAGCTCTGGGGTCGATTTGTTCGACTCTGCTATTCAAGGTGGGTGCACCAGTATGGCCGCAGTTCAATGACCGAAACAAGTAAAAAATAAAAAAAAGATAAAAGATCTGACTTATTGGAGATTTAGATGCTATTTCTTGCAGGTCGAGAGTTCGCGTACAGGGCTGCGCATATCTCATAAAAGTATCGTTTAATAATTTCCTAAAAAAAATAAACAAAAACAAACGAAAAAAAGGCGGCATGCCAAGTTCATTGTGCAGAACACTCTCGACTCTTTCACAGGATATGCTAATAGCATTGGCTATTTGATTTCTAGTCAATGACCTGTCATCTATCACCGTGTGGTAGTGAAAACGAATATTTTCCTCAGAGGCGGCAGTTGTAGGACGTCCAGACCTTGGGTCATCTTCAAGACTCTCCCTTCTGCTCCTAAATTCAGCTGCGCACTCTTGCATTATAGATAAAGCTGGAGCGTCATCTCCTAATATAGCAATCATGTCAGCATGAATGTCGTTGGGGGCTAAACCCTTTTTCTGCAGGAAGATTTTGAAATTAATGCACACAAGATTTCACATCTCTAGCATCATCTCTTCATAGTCAACCTATGAATTTTTCAGCCCACCCCTCGTATGTATTGGTTTCAGGTTTTGGCACAAGGCCAGCAATTTCGGGGGCGGGTGTAAGTCGATTACATCGATCCCCAGTGTTTCACTGGTACTTATTTTATCGACTACCAAAAGGATGAAAGGCAAAGTCGACTTCCGTGGAATTGAAACTGAGAATGTAAAGACGGACGAAAAACTGCTAAGTATTTTGCCCGGCGTGCTAACGATTCTTATTTCTTTATTGCCCACAAGGGGCTAAACATAGGGGGGACAAACAAAGGGATTAAGTCGATTACATAGACCCCAGTGCGTAACTGGTACTTAATTTATCGACCCCGAAAGGATGAAAGGCAAAGTCGACCTCGGCGGAATTTGAACTCAGAACGTAACGCCAGACAAAATACCCTCGAAGAATTTCGCCCGGCGTGCTAATGATTCTGCTAGCTCGCCGCCTTCACCCCTCGTGTATATTGCAATGTAATATATAATGTGCATACAACACGCGCACGTACGCACACACACACACACACACACACACATACATTTAAATATAGACGTTCAGTCCTTATAATTAGCAAATACCAAGTGGTGTGAGTTCAAATTTTCCGTGTTACTGCTAAGTATTTGTGTGAGCAGGTTATATGATGCTCATAAGCAAACGATATGAAAAACCTTGAATGCTTACTTTCTAAACTGAAAACAATACTCTACTGGGAAGAGGTGACATGAGTTATGTACACTAGCAGTTGTTTCTGTTAGGTCTTCCGATCTATTAGTTTATGTCAGCTATATGGATAATTATTGTTATAATTGGATAACAGATAAATCATGAAAATAAAAACTGAGTTTCATAAGTAATTATTTGCACCGCAATAATTGTGCTTTTTCTTAATTTTCACTTAATTGGGGGGAATAGTCCAGGTGGTAATTATACGGACGCAGTTGTCCCAGCGGAGTAATTGTTCAGAAGGCAATTGTTAGTAGTCACTTATCCAGGATTAAGGGCGCTGGGATGGGCGGTGGCAGTTGTCCTAGAATGCGTAGCGTTTGTAGTGTTAGTATAGCCTTAGTGTACAAACTGAGTTAAAAAGTTATAAGCCGGTGATTTGCAGAGAATGTGTAGTAGTTGTCTCACTAAGTCGTTGTGTCCTTGAGCAAGGTACTTTATTTCACGCTGCTCCAGTCCACTCAACTGGCAAAAATGAGTCGTACATGTAATTCAAAGGACCAGCCTTTACATGTAATTCAAAGGACCACGGTGGATCTCCCCGAGAACTACGTTAAGGGTACACGTGTCTGTGGAGTGCTCAGCCACTTGCTTATTAATTTCACGAGCAGGCTGTTCCGTTGATCGGATCAACTGGAACCCAACTCGTTGTAACCGATTGAGTGCCAATTTTATCCTTTTAAAAAAAATTGAATAGTTCGTTTGATGACCTATTACAGAATTAATGTAGAACTAAGTCACTAAGTTGTAGTTTATAGAGTCAGAGTACAGTGATGTCACTATGACATGGAGGTCGTAAATTGTTATGGAAAGTATTACGATAAATTTCTTACATCACTTCCACTAAGAGGAACACTGCCCTTAACGCAGATTTTTGCAGGTGTATGTCACGTTTACCTATACGAAGCTGTTGTGATGTGCGTATTTGCTAATATATGAAAAATTTAGCATATATTAGCATATCTGCTAACATGGAATAACTTAGGAATTTCTTTTTTTTTTTTAGAAGACTAAGAGAAAAAGATGTTTTATATGACACATTCTACCAGTGTTCCAAGTTTCAAAGTGTTTCGTTAAGAAAATACTGTGGCCCCCGTTTTAAATAGATCCAAGGCTTGCTTCCCAATCACATGGTTCGGGGCTCAGTCCCACTGCATGGTGCAAAGGGTGTCTTCTACCATAGCTTCGGGCCGACCAAAGCCTTGTGAGTAGATTTGGTAGACGGAAATTGAAAGAAGCTCGGCGTATATGTGTGTATGTATGTGTACGTGTGTGTGTGAGTGAGTGCGCACACGCACGTGTGAGTGTGTATTACTTTTTACCTTGTAGTGCATACAGTACTGCATTTGCAAAAGATAAATGACTTGTCGCACAATATTCAATATTATAACAAATCCATATGAATATATGTGCAGCTATATATTTAAATGAACTGAAGAAAAATAATTTCATAGATATTAAAGAATCTAATATCGATGAAACTACGAAAATCGCTCCAGCCTTTAGGCCTATACATTCAGTTGCTCGTCACAATTTTCAATAGAGAAAAAGGTATTTATTTGCGTACATCAGCTATTCATAGTTCTGAGATGCATGAATTTCGTAGAAGACGAAATGAAACATCGTTTTCCTATAAAGCAAAAACAAAAAATTGCTGCAACTAAAAAAGGGGACAATTTGCTTGTTTCTTGTACAGTCACCCGCAATTTCATTCTTTCGAATTAAATAACGAAAGAGAATCTCTCCTTCAACAACAAACCAAATTCCTGCAATTGTTGGCTAAACTTTACGTGTACCATATAATTTACAGCACGCATTGAGAAGCAGACATTAAAACTATGAACTTCATGAGACTATTTGTTTAGAATATTGTACATGGGCAACAATAAATACTACATGCAAAAACAAAAGAATAAACTCGGTAGAAAAGCTAGAAACTTTAACCTTAGTAGCATGCATAATCGTCTCCAGTTCCTGTAATAATGTTATGCACTCCTTAATTCTTGTAAATTTTTTCCGTCTTCTTTTGCCTTTTGTTCTTTTGTAATCGTGTGTAATTGTATCGGGTCATCCCATAAATAATGCACTTTTTTAAGTTGCATAAACTAAATGTCCGAGGAGGACGGGATAAACTACCTTTCTTCTGTCATAAACCTGCTTGACCTCTACAGAATACCGTTATGATCATTTCAACCAATCGGTATATGCATAGCAGTGTGGATAAAAAAAAAGTTCGCTTTACGATCACATGGTTGGGGATCCAATTATTCCATTGAGTGATGCCTCTGCAAATGTCTCTACTATAGCTAGCTTCAGGCTGACGTATACAGCGGAGTCGAATTTGGTAAATTAATCTCCCCCCCCCCCTCCCACCAGGCTGCCCTTGTGGAAAAAATTTGAAATCATCATCATCATCATCATCATCATCATCATCATCATCATCATCATCATCATCATTATTATTATTATTATTATTATTATTATTATTATTATTATTATTATTATTATTATTATTATTATTATTATTATTATTCAGTAGTTTTATTTTTATAACGTGCTTTCACTTCACTACCGAGCGCAGCTCTGTGCGCCTTGGGTATGTGCTGTGGTTTGCTGTGGTGCTCTTATGTTTACTGTATTGAAAATGTTTTGCGTAGAATGTGTGCAGTACCCAGTAGTGCAATTTTCTGTATGTTATATATATTTGTAAGTCCTGCTACTTTTGTTATGTATTTGTCTGAATATTTTTTTATTATACCTAAGGCACCTACTATGATAGGAATTGTTTCTGTTTTTAGATTCCACATTCGAGTTATCTCTATTTCCAGGTCTTTGTATTTTGAAAGTTTTTCCATTTCTTTTAGAGAAACGTTGTCATCTGCTGGTATTGATACATCAATTAGAAAGCATTTTTTTTCTTCATGATCTTTGACAACTATATCTGGTCTATTTGCCTTAATTTCTCTATCTGTGTGTATTGGCATATCCCAGAGTATTATTATTATTATTATTATTATTATTATTATTATTATTATTCAGTAGTTTTATTTTTATAACGTGCTTTCACTTCACTACCGAGCGCAGCTCTGTGCGCCTTGGGTATGTGCTGTGGTTTGCTGTGGTGCTCTTATGTTTACTGTATTGAAAGTGTTTTGCGTAGAATGTGTGCAGTGCCCAGTAGTGCAATTTTCTGTATGTTATATATATTTGTAAGTCCTGCTATTTTTGTTATGTATTTGTCTGAATATTTTTTTATTATACCTAAGGCACCTACTATGATAGGAATTGTTTCTGTTTTTAGATTCCACATTCGAGTTATCTCTATTTCCAGGTCTTTGTATTTTGAAAGTTTTTCCATTTCTTTTAGAGAAACGTTGTCATCTGCTGGTATTGATACATCAATTAGAAAGCATTTTTTTTCTTCATGATCTTTGACAACTATATCTGGTCCATCATCATCATCATCATCATCATCATCATTATTATTATTATTATTATTATTATTATTATTATTATTATTATTATTATTATTATTATTATTATTATTATTATTATTATTATTATTATTAAGAAGGCGGTGAGCTGGCAGAATCGTTAGCACACCGGGCGAAATGCTTAGCGGTATTTCGAACGACGCTACGTTCTGAGTTCAAATTCCGCCGAGATCGACTTTGCCTTTCATGAACCTACCTGTCTATCAAACCGTTATGGAAAGCACGCATTGGAACGATGAAATAAGCACCAGTTGACTACTGGGGCCGATGTAGTCGACTTAATCTCTTCCCCTAAATTTCAGGCCTTGTGCCTTCAGTAGAAAGGATTATTATTATTATTATTATTGTTGTTGTTGTTGTTGTTATCTACTTTTAATCAGCATGTTTGTTACAATCGCTTGCCGAGATACACTCAGCGTCCTAGGGCGAGTGAAGGATAAGAGACGCTACTGTATAACTGAAAGCTTGGGGAGGGGAAGTGGCAGGGACTGTAGCGAAATATCTTCATGTAATACATCAGAGACATTTGAATCGATAGGGTTTTTCTAAGAATGTGACCAATACTTGTCAGCACAATAACAGAGTTAGCACCTACAATAACAGAGTTAGCTCTTGCTTTAAGATGCCACATATTTTGTATTTCAATTTTCAGGTCCTTATATTTACTTAATTTGTCAAATTCCTTTACAGATATATTGTCTGTGGGAACACTTGCATCTATTAGTCTACAAATATTTTCTTCCCTGTCTTTAATAATAGTAATAATAATAATAATAATAAAAATAATAATAATAATAATAATAATTATTATTATTATTATTATTATTATTATTATTATTATTATTATTATTATTATTATTATTATTGTTAAATTCAAATTACGATAAGCGTAAACAAACAAACGAAGTTTGCTTTTAGAAGCGTTGAGATGTCTTAGAAAGTTAAAGAAGTGATTTTAAATTCTCAAACACAGGATAATACTAATAATATAGCATAAACAGGATAAACTACCCCTTTATAAGAATTTATCAAGTAGTTAGCGTGAAAAAACCTCATAAGGGAAAAATTTATTAAATATTCCCTATAAATATTTATTTATATTAAGGGCATTACTATACATAGATGCCTCACGCTAGGAGGGACTCTTAAAGTCAAAACTACCTTCGGTAAAAACGTGTTTATTATGGTAGTTTTGACTTTAAGAGTCCTTCCTAGCGTGAGGCATCTATGTATAGTAATGCCCTTAATATATATATATATTTTTTTTTTCTTCTTTTCTTTTTTTTAAATTAACGTTGACCACTAACGTGGACAATTAATGTGCTAGAAATAAATCACATCTTGTGTCTATTAAGACCAAAATTGTTCTCAACATGAAATATAGCAGCATACCAAAACGTGAGCGGGCAAGACATTTAAAATCACCTAAAAAAGCATTCTTAATCAGGAACCGGTTTCGGATTTAACAAATCTTACCATCTGTCCATTCCTCTTCAGCCTGATTTGTAATGTAACCGCAATCATATTAATTGTCCACGTAAGTGGTCAACGTTAATTTTTTTAAATGTACCTTAATCTCCTGAGATTGCAGATACTATATCTAAATCTCTTTGATTCTTTAGATGTGCTGGCCTCCTGATAATTGATCGATATTAATTAATATATGATTAATTACCAGATTTTATAATAATATTTTATCCATTACCCATTTTCTCATACTGAATATATACGACGCAGTAAATATTTTCTGCAGATATATTCCTGGAATTAGCGCGCCAAAACGAAGACTTTTGAATTTTGCCATTAAGCTGTAATTAGCAGAACCATATGCACGCGCACCCATGGCGGTGGGCAACTCTGTATACGATTCTGATGATTGCGGTTACATTACAAATCAGGCTGAAGAGGAATGGACAAATGGTAAGATTTGTTAAATCCGAAACCGGTTCCTGTTTAAGAATGCTTTTTTAGGTGATTTTAAATGTCTTGCCCGCTCACGTTTTGGTATGCTGCTATATTTCATGTTGAGAACAATTTAGGTCTTAATAGACACAAGATGTGATCTATTTCTAGCACATTAATTGTCCACGTTAGTGGTCAACGTTAATTTTTAAAAATGTACCTTAATCCCCTGAGATTGCAGATACTATTTCTAAATCACTTTGATACTTTAGATGTGCTGGCCTCCTGATAATTGATCGTTATTAATTAATATATGATTAATTACCAGATTTTATAATTATATATATATATATATATATATATATATATATATATATATATATATATATATATATATATATATATATATATATATAGAGAGAGAGAGAGAGAGAGAGAGAGAGAGAGAGAGAGAGAGAGATGTATGTATGTATGTATGTTTGTATGTAGGCAGGTAGGTAGGTAGGTAGGTAGGTAGGTCGGTCGGTAGGTAGGTAAGTAGACAGACAGACAGACAGACAGACAGACAGATAGATAGATAGATAGATAGATAGATAGATAGATAGATAGATAGATAGATAGATAGATGTAGAGATGAGACTGGTAGCTAGAAAAGGGCAAGCCTGTGACCAATTTGATTAATGTATATGTGGGTATATGCACACGTGTGAGTGTACACGTACATCGATGGATGGGTAAGTAACTAGATAGGGAGGTACTTAGATAGATAACTAGGAATATAGATTAACTGATTGATATTTGAATGGATGCGTGGATGGATAGATGGATAGATGTAGGTAAATAGGTACATAGGTACATCGGTACATAGATAGATCGATCAATAGATCGATCGATCGATTGATAGATAGATATATAGATAAATAGGTAGGTAGGTATGTATGTATGTAGGTAGGTAGGTAGGTAGGTAGGTAAGTAGGTAGGTAGGTAGGTGGACAGATCGACAGGCAGAAAGGCAGACAAAGAGACCGATAGATAGACAGAGAGAGAGAGAGAGAGAGAGACAGACAGACAGACAGATATATATATATATATATATATATATATATATATATATATATATATATAGATAGATAGATAGATAGATTGATAGATAGATAGATAAACAGACAGACAGATAGATAGATAGATAGATAGATAGATAGATAGATAGATAGATAGATAGATAGATAGATAGATAGACAGATTGAGAGACAGATACATATCAAATTAGCTAAATACATAGACACGTAGACGGCGTATGTACACAGGTAGGTAGGTAGGTAGGTAGGTAGGTAGGTAGGTAGGTAGGTAGGTAGGTAGGTTGGAATTTGAATGATTAAGCCGTATGACTTAACAGAAAGTAATCCGACAGCAAATCAATGAACTAACAGTTCTTCGTTCTTGCATTTTATTTTCTATTTTCTCATGATACCAGTGAGACATCGTCTGTGATTGGTTACTGAAAAATGGCAGCCAGAGAACGAATTGATGAATGCATGTGTGTGTGTGTGTGTGAGTGTGCGCGCTTCCTCGCACGTGCGTGCATTCGCATACACTGGCGCAAACATATACAAACATGTATGCATACATTTACGCATACGCACATACACGCACGAGTACAAACATTTATATGCACACACATGTGCATATATAATACATGCATACGCATTTTACATTCATTACATACCTACGCATAAGCATTCATAGGTGCATGTTGTACGTGTGCGTGTGTATGTATATATGGGTGTATATATATATATATATATATATATATATAAATCCATCCATTCATACATACATACAAACATACGCTCTGCAACAGACACATATTCACACTCACTACCCAGAACACGTACACACACACACACACACACAAACACGAGATAAATTTTTGATTTATTGAAATGATCTCTGCTTCCAAAGATAGTAATTTGACATATACAATAAATAAATAAATACATAAATTAAAAGTGTTCTCTTGTTTTTGTGCTGATGTATCTCAAGCAATATCTGTCTGTCTGTCTGTCTGTCTGTCTGTCTGTCTGTCTGTCTGTCTGTCTGTCTGTCTATCTATCTATCTATCTATCTATCTATCTATCTATCTATCTATCTATCTATCTATCTATCTAAAAACCGTCAGACCGTTACAATTTCTGTATTGTCCCAAAGAGACTTTTGGGGAAAGTTTTGAAAAATTTTGAGAAATTCTTAAAATTTTCTGAAAAACTTTCTCGAATTTTAAACGAGGATTTCCGAAGGTCTCTTTACAGTTCATGTAATCTATTAAAATCTCACCCTTTCACGCTTTAATCATTTTATCCATTTTTTCAATTCTTTCAATTTTTTCATTTTTCAGTTTTGGCTTTTTGTTTCTCAATTGTCACTTCAACCTGTTCACTCTTCCTGTTATGTTCACAAGTGCTTTAACTCATACTCATATTAACTTCTCTTAGCTTAGTGTCCCCTATTTCTTTCTGACACTACACATAACCCTCCCCTTTCATCTTTCCAACCTCTCCAACTAACAGCGTTACCCTGTTGTCTGCCTGTACTAGATCTTTTTTGTATATGTCTAAGCATCCGCCTATTGAGGCAAAAACAGGTGTCTGCAGCTGTCAAGACAACTTGGTTGCAGTGCTTTTTTCTAATGGCATATCAATTTTGGAGTACCCTGGATCCCTAGGACCTTCTTCTCTTCTCATCTGGAGTTGGTTCCAATTGCCATTAAGCGATTGTCCACCGTCTCTTGGAAATGGAGGTAATTTCAATAGAGAATTTTCCTTATAAGTTATTTAGTATACCTTCATTCCTTTTCAGTGAACCATAGTTTTTATTCGTACTTGTCGGGCCTAAGGTAACTAAGAGAAATAAAGAATTGCTTAGAAACAAGAGAGGTAGATGAATACTTTGGAAGTGAACTTCCAATATTGTAAGCCAACGTTTACTTGTAATTTAGTGAAAACATGATTTAAATACGGTAGCGTTTCACAAATGTAGTTAAATCAGTGATAAAGACCAGATCAACTCCAATCTGTCTTGCTTTTATATTCTCTCTACTATAGGCACAAAACCATCAATCTGGAGCTATTATAGTCGATTATATTGAACACAGTGCTTGACTAGTGATTATTTTCACCGACTCGGAAAGGATGAAAGGCAAAGTCGTTCTTGGCAGAATTTGAATTAAGATTGTAAAGTCGGGAGAAATGTTGCTTAGCATTTTGTTCGGCACGCTGATGATTTTGCTAGCTCGTCGCCTTTGTCTCTATCTTGTCTAAAAATCTCGCTCAACTAACCTAAATTGATTTATTTTCCCTGGAAAGAACTTTTGCTCACTCATTACTTGCATAATCTCAGTCTTTAAGTTCATTAACTCGCTCGCTACATTAAGTGGGTATGACCTAATTGCATTTGTATTTAGTATGCAATAAGCGTCCCTGAAATACTTCTCCCCTGCCACAATGTTGGTAATTATAATGGGCGTCATAATATTTATTGCCTTTCTATATATGCTGAGTCGATATATGCTTCTAAGTCTTGTCAATTACATTGAATATGCTTCATTGATAGGATTTAATAGTATTGAAACAGTCGCTTTAAATCGAAATCGTGAAATAATTTTTACCAATTTCCTTTAAAACTAGATCCACTCTAATCAGTTGTTGTTGTTGGCACTCCGTCGCTTGCGACGTCGAGAGTTCCACTTGATCCGATCAACGGAACAGCCTGCTCCTGAAATTAACGTGCAAGTGGCTGAGCACTCCACAGACACGTGTACCCTTAACGTAGTTCTCGGGGATATTCAGTGTGACACAGTGTGACAAGGCTGACCCTTTGAATTACAGGCACAACAGAAACAGGAAGTAAGAGTAAGAGAAAGTTGCGGTGAAAGAGTACAGCAGGGTTCGCCACCATCCCCTGCCGGAGCCTTGTTGAGCTTTTAGGTGTTTTCGCTCAATGAACACTCACAACGCTCGGTCTGGGAATCGAAACCGCGATCCTATGATCTTATATTCACTGATTGAGAGGATGGAGAGGGAGTAAGAAAGTAAAAGAGGGGAGAAAGAGAGACAGAGGGAAAGAAAGAAAGAGAATGAGAGTGAATGAAGGAGAAAGAAACTCAAAGTGGGAGAGGGAGAGGTAGGAAGAAAAGGATAGAGGGAGCGGTAGAAAGAAAATGAAAGAGTGAGAGGGAGAAAGCTGGTGAAGGAGGTGGAAGGAGAAAAAGAGTGAAAGAGGGAAACTGAAAAGAGAGTAAGAGAGTTGAGGCAGAAAGGGAGTGAGTGAGGGGGAGAAAGAGAGAGAGAGAGAGAGAGAGAGAGAGACGGGAAGAGAGAAATAGAGGGAGAGGGAGAAAGAATTACTATTGTGATAATAAGTAAAAAAAACAAAACTTACTTGTGAAAGAGAGGAGATTCCAGTGACGTAATCAGTTATATTGGATCGTTCGGTATGAAATCTATCAGCTGTTCATTTCTCACACTAGCGGAAGTGATCAATGCGGCGGAGTTAATGATGTAATAGATCAGCTGATCAAAGACCAATATTGTTTCCATCAATCATTGATGCCTGATTCAGTCGGCAAAATACTTCCCTACCGAACTAACACAAGTAGACCAACAGTATTTTAGCTGTTGTGTTACGGAGTGAATAGTCACGAGTGATTCTACAAGATATAGCAAATCTCTCTCAAATAAAGACTCTACTATCTTAGATCACTTGAATAATATATTCTTAAATATACTGCCTGTAAATCTTAACCTTCTTTTAAATTTTATCTTTAACTTGTTTTAGTCAATGGATTGAACCCATACTGGGGCACCAGGATGAATAATTTAGTTGAATAAATCGCCCATCGTACTTATTTTTATAAAGTCTGGTGGTTATTCCATCGGTATTTTTGTCCGAGACAAACCAGCATCTGGCGCAAATACAAACGGAAACACACGCACGACACGACTGGGACAAATACAAACGTAAACACACACACACAAACACAACTTTTACGCTGGAAAATATGGTACATTTTGAGTCCAAATCCTAACGCGGTAGTGATAAATGTAGCGGTAATATTGTCAATCGACTGCAGTGAACAGACATGGTTGTGTAGGTAATATGTTTTCTTCGCGACTATATGACTATATCTTTTCGAGTTCGATCCCACTGTATGTTATCTTAGGCAAATGTCTACTTTAGGTTCACATCAACCGGCTACGCCTTGTGAGTGAAATTTGAGGGACGGAATCTGTAACCGGTCAGAGGGACAGTTCCCGATCGTGGTTGATAAGTTTATCATCTTACTCTAGGCTGTCCTTAGTGAAGCCCTACCACCACCTGTTTCAAGCATGCAGGTCAGATTCTCGGTTTGAAGCTAACTTCCTCCAGTTTTCCCATTAATCTCTGAGGCCCCGTTAAAGAGTCACGAACATTGACTTTCCTTCTCTGACTAAGCTATAAAGATATAATAAAAATTCCTTCTTGAAACTATGTTGTCTTGAGTCAAATGTAAGAATAATGTCAAGGTAGTGGGATGGCAGATATGGTAAAGACCTGATCTAATAGCACCGAGTTCTGAGAAAAAAATCCCACTGGGACCGATTTTATTTTTCTTCCCTCTGAATCGATAAAATAATTACCTATCATGTACTGAAGAATATTAAGTTCCTTCATATCCGTTCCGTCATCCCTAATTTTGAACCAACGAAGGAACTTGTACGTAACTGATTACCAAATCTCCATCAAATCCCACCCTGACTGCCTTAGAAGAGGAAGGGACAAGGTAGCCCCAGATACAGTGATGGGTTTGCGGAGTCTTCGTCGGTCTCAACGATGAGCATTCAGTTGTTCAAACAACTGGATTTCTACTCGTGAAACGAACATGCAAGCAGCTTAGTATTCCAAACTCGTGGGTGTCCTTAATGCAATAATCAAGTCGAATTAATGTAATACAATTATGATATAAAGCTGGGCCTTTGAATTGCTGGTATAGTTTAGAGATAGATAAAGTGAGAGAGAGAGAGAGAGAGAGAGAGAGAGAGAGAGAGAGAGAAAGAAAGAAGGAAAGAAAGAAAGAGGGGGAATTGATCCCAGTACTGGACTGTTATTTTGTTTATGGACCTCGATGTGATTTGAACAAAAGGCATAGGGAACTGAAAAGAATACTCAAGTTATTCAATAGAACGATGTAGTGATTTTGGTGATGCGCCGAAACTCTACAGCTGTTCTCTGTATTAGTAATGATTACTAGCATATGAACAGCCACCCAAGGGAAGAACCGATTAAATTGATTCCAGTACTTGACTAGTTTATATTTATTGATCTTTCGAAGATGAATGGCGTGGTCATAGTTAGAACTCTTTGATCATAGGTCTGTATAATCCGAATTAATCAAGGGGCGAAATAACAACACTTGTCGTTTTTTCGTTAGAGCATTCATGTAGCAGATACGGTAAAATGATGGATAAATGTAACGAAGTTCAAAGACCTTAGAGGTTATCTTTGCCCATTACTCAACCAACAGCAATAACGAGGTACGAACCAACGAAAATCTCTATGTGGTCGATTAGCCTGCAAAATGCCAACTATGCAATATAAAGCTACAGTCTTAAATACTCTAGTCTAAGGTCAAGCAAAGCCTTGTCAATGAATTTCGTAGTAGAGATGATCCTTGTTCTTGGTAGACTTAATCACACTCACTCATGCATGCATGCATATATATATATATATATATATATATATATATTGCGAACTCGCTATCACATTGTATGATAAGCATATTCGGTAATAACATTAGATTTTCATTTGTGGTGATTATGGGAAGTATTTATTATATTCCTATTAGATGTTTTTGAAAGAAAGAAAGAAAGAAAGAAAGAAAGAAAGAAAGAAAGAAAGAAAGAAAGAAATAAAGAAAGAAAGAAAGAAAAAAAGAAAAAAAGAAATACAGAAAGAAAGAAAGAAAATACATATATTGGGAGGAGAGTAAGAAAGAAAAAGAGAGCAAATAGGCTGGAGAGGAGAGACATCGGGGAGGAGAGAAGAGACATTGGGGAGGAGAGGGAGAGATCCATAAGCAACTAGAACTGTGTATTATTTTATGTGTTGTAGGGCGGTTATGGGTGGCGAATAGTAAGTGCTGGTACTTCTGAAAGAATGCTTCGAGTCGTTTTTTCAAATATCTGAAATCCCACCAAAGTCAATTTTCATTTGCAACCGTTTAGAGCATTGGTTCTTAACCAGGATCTACATGGGTTTTGCGGATCCCCTTGGCCTTCGCGGGTTCACATGGCTTTTGCAAGTTCACATGAGTTTGCTGTTAAAATTTATGTATAATAAATTAGATTAAAGTTTATTAACTAACTTAAAGTGGCAGCCCTGAGGCTAAATGGTAGTAACATTCGTCCTAATCAGGACTGCCACTTTACGTTGGCAAATAAACTTCGCTCTAAAGTTCTGCTGTTGCACGTCTCTCGTTCAGAGATTTAGAACTAATGGTTTTTCTATGTAATCAACTGATTAAACTTCCACAATACACAAAATATTTTAACAACTATTTTATACAATTCCTAATAATATTTAATTATGAAATTGTAGGATTTTTTAAAGCATCGAATGTTTATTAGGATCCAGTAGAGTAAAATAGGAATCAGAAGGGTTCACGGGTAAAGAATGGTTGAGAACCACTGGTTTAAAGTCAATAGAAAGGTACCAATTTAGGCTGGTGGAGTGGCAGAACTGTTAGAACATCGAACGAGATACATTACGGCATCTGTCCCAGCTCTTTGTATTTTGACGGCAATATATGCGACAGTACTGATACCAAACTGTATTGGCCATAAGGTGGCGGCCTTATCCCTTGGACATTATTAGTTTCGGGGAGAGGACAGATTTGCAGACACCGGAAATTGCTGTTTTTCCACGAAAACCTTTCTTAGGCTTGCAGGAAATCCACGACTACATCATCAAACAAGTCATTCTTGTTGCGATCTGGCAGCTACTTCTAGCCGGTTTCGCTACCTTGTAGGGATCTCTTTCGTTGGCTTATGTTTAAGACAGCAGAGTATGTGGCTACTATTTCTCATAGGTCAAGTGAAAACATAGAAATTCGTTACACATGTGTAATTGTCTGTATGCATGTTTATTTGTTGTGCATTGCGTATATATGAGTGTGTAGTGTTGTCTGTATGCATGCACATTCTTATTTGTTTTGCCTGCAGTGTGTGTGTATGTGTGTGTGTGTGTGTTTGAGAATAATTGAAAATAAATTATTGATATTTTGAAACCTTCGGTTGTACGCTCGTTTCAATAACACTGCGTAACAATTTTTGTTCTTTGTAGCGAATGTTATTTTTTATTTGCTTACCTCTAGAAAGTATGAAAAATGATTAAAATTTCCTTCAAACTTTGATTTTGTTACATTTATTCAAACCCCAAAGAATCCCTCCTCTACTACTCCTGCTCGTGATCAGAGATATCCATATCGTCAGCCACTAAAGGACATGCTCAAGTGGTTGAGGTCAAGGAACTGACAAGCAAGTCGGTGATACTGAGCAGAATATTTGCTACAACGATATTTCTGCTTCAGTAACCCAGCGCTGAATCTGTCTGAAATGTAATGGAAAATAGGTCAGTTTCAAAACATTGATGTCCAGATCTCAAAAGCAAAGTTTGAAGGGAATAGTAGTCATTTCCTTTGATTTCTACATAGAAGCAAATAGGAAATAACACTTACTGACCGAAGACAAAAAATAAAAACTTAAAATTTTGTTACACAGTGTAATTTTATATTCCCATAAAATCACTTCGTCAACAAATGTTTATCAAAATAGGACAAGGCTTTAGTATATAAGGAAATTATGATCAAACAAAAAGATAAAAATTAGAATAAAGCACAGGATAAAATACATGTTCAGAATCAATTAACCAATAGAAAATATGAAAATCAATTTTTAAAATATGAATGGTAAACAATAGAAATAATGCAAGCCATAGCAAATTACTTGAGATCTGATCAAATAGAGGTCAGGTTGACATAACAAGATGCATCTAGTTTGGCAGTATCAAATTACGAATACATTTAAAACACATTAATTATAAAAACACATTAATTTTAGATTATCGCTCAACTAAAGAAGTTAAATTAGACTATAAGATACTGCTCCCAACCTTTTCACTATCAAGAAACCCTCTTTTGAAAACTCCGTTGATTTAGAAAGCTGATTTTATTAACTAATAGTAAACTCGTTTTCTTGCACTCAGTTGACAGGTATATGTAATTAAACATGCAATTAAATAAATGGTCGTATTAAAAGGTATTATACTGGTTTAATTGATCTGTTTATGCTGTTTTGTTGATAGTATTATGGATTTCATGTATAATGGTTGTCAGTTTTAAGCGGAGATTAGGTTAAACATTAATCCTGTTTTGGGATTTGGATTCAAAATAAAATTGCTGGGAGAAAGCCTTCTTACATTAATATCTTGTTTGGAATGGTATTAGATATTTAAGTATTTTGCAGGCCAATTGTGGGTACTCATTTTCTCAAGTGATTAAAAGTCTACTAAATCGTACTGAATGAAACTTGACTTAAGTGAGGTGTCACACAGAAGTTCAGCAAGACTGTTTTCTTCAAATGAAATTAAATATTTTACATGAATTGGATCCTTAATTCAAATGTAATGGGTATTTGTAAGACGAAACATATTCCTTAAAGATGTTCTTTGAATCTTGAAAATGTTAATGAAAAATTTTTATTTTTCATTACTTCAGAGTTGTCATCAAACACGCATGAGAGTCGCTGAGTGTCGGAAAGATTCAAACACACCGAAAAAAGAAAAGAATAATAATAATAATCTTCGTCACACAACTGGAGTATGCGGGTAAGTATTTTACTGCAAAACAGGCAACACATTTGAGAAGGCAAGGGCAGTTGTTTATAGGCCCTGCCCATCACACGAAAAAATAAAAGTAAAAATACAAGATTTAAATAGACGTGTTATTATGAAATTAACTGCTCTCACTGCCTTTTTCAGTATCGTCTTAAATGTTTCTGGCACGTTTCTTACTACCAATGTTCCTCAGTGCATGCATCAATGAGTCCATTTGACATTTGGCATTATACCTTGAACAATTTACCCTGAGCCTCTGTATTTCCCTGACATTGTAAGAGCTCAATTAATACTGACTCCTACGCATTTTGACCTCCCGATTCCATTTTCAATTAGGAAATCCTTTAGACCACTGATTCTCAATTGAGGTCAATATGTCCCTTGGGGGTTCATTTAACATTTTGTTGCTAAGTTGGTTATGCTCCTAAGTTACACATAATATTTAACTTTTATACTTTACTTGTTTCAGTCTTTAGACTGCGACCATGCGGGAGCGGCGCCTTGAATTTTTAGTCGAATGAATCGAACTCAGTACCTTTTTTTTAGGCCTGGTACTTACTCTATCGATCTCTTTTGCTGAACTGCTAAGTTACGGGAATGCAAACATCCCAACAGTATTGATTTAGCAAGCTGATTTTATTGACTAATAGTAAACCCGTTTTCTTGCACTCAGTTGACAGGTATATGTAATTAAACATGCAATTAAATAAATGGTCGTATTAAAAGGTATTTTACTGGTTTAATTGATCCGTTTATGCTGTTTTGTTGATAGTATTATGGATTTCATGTATAATGGTTGTCAGTTTTAAGCGGAGATTAGGTTAAACATTAATCCTGTTTTTGGATTTGGATTCAAAATAGAATAGCTTGGAGAAAGCCTTCTTACACTAATATCTTGTTTGGAATGGAGGTGGGGGAAACATTCACAGAAAGACAGACACATATAGATATACATACATATGTATATACATGCATATGTATATACGACGGGCTTCTTTCAGTTTCCGTCTACCGAATCCACTCATAAGGCTTTGGTCGGCTCAAGGCTATAATAGAAGACATTTTCCCAATGTGCCACGCAGTGGACTGAAACTGGAACCATGTGATTAGGAAGCAAGCTTCTTACCACACAGCCATGCCTGCGCCAACAATATTTTTATACGATTTCTAATGATATTCAATTATGAAAATATAATAGGATTAGTATTTAGACATCGAATGGCTATGGATGTAATGTTGAGTAAAATCTGAATCAAAGAGGTCTATGGGCGAAAGAAAGAAAAAATGGTTGAGAACCACAGGTCTAGACTATCAAAAACAGTGTCATCAGCTGTATATGCAGGCAATGATTGGAAAACAGAAAATCTCCTTTCATTGCAGCATTAAATTCATACCGTATGAATGCAACAAATATCCGTACTTCCATCTAATTGTGAGGATTAGAATTCACTTTCTTGCATTCTTTTCACTGATTTCCAACTTTATCAGTCATATCTTCTATTTGCCGTTTCGTAGATTTTAGGTGGGGGAGCTAAAGGAGTCATAATTCTTTGTTACTTTGCCTCCTTACATTCTAGAGGTGGTTACTTTACCAGTAGGCAGAATTAGTTCTTCTACTGCTGTGCATGGTGTTGCACACATTACTACGAAAAGAGACACATCATATGATGTAAACACAGCAATTTTATTATCAAGATCAGTTATTTTGTTTTCTGTTGAGATTTGTCGTGAAAATAATTCGACTACCTTCTTCGAAAATGTTCAACAGGCTTGTTTATGTTTTCTTTATGCTTTGTAAACTAAATGTCGGCAAAGTTTGACTGGTTTCATACTTTCATTGGACAATGTTTTATGAGAAAGAACACACTGCGGTTTCTCTTAGCCTTCATGCTACCTAAATATGTATAAATATAAAGATATAATTCTATATGGTATAAAAATTTAAAGGGTATGTACTCAGAATATTTACGAACTTACAATTAGACACGTAAAATATGGCGATTTTAGACAGCCCAGTGTACAAAATCTATGAACAAACTATAAAATAACATATAAGACAAATACTTAACAGACAAAACAGTAAAGTGAACCAAATAATCGATACTAAATTTTACATACATCTGACAAATCTACATTGATTAAATACATTATCGACTTACAAAATAACTAAATATTACAACGGTACACTGAGATCATAATGATATGAAATACATTAAGTTTGTTAGTAGATGATATGTTTTAAGTAATAGTAAGCAATTATCAATATTAATGACATAAAAAATGGAAGAAAGGTAACTGATAATCATAATAATAGCAACTGGAAAATAAGACACTTCAGAGAGACAGTTCTGGTTACAGTGCATGTGTTTCCATTTAATACAATTTGTCTAGACATATGTTCTCTTACAAAAGCATTTATAAGGTGTAGTGGTTGTGTGGGTAGAAGCTTGCTTCCCGACCACATGCTTCCAGGTTCAGTCCCACAGTGTGGCACCTTGGGCAAGTCTCTTCTACTATAGCCTCGAGCTGACCAAAGACTTGTGAGTGGATTTCGTAGACGGAAACTGAAAGAAACTCGTCGTATATGTGTGTGTGCACGCGCGCGCGCGTCTTCGTGTTTGTGCTTGTCCCCGACGACCACTTAACAATCCGTGTTGGTGTTTTTACGTCCCCGTGTTTTGCGGTTCGGCAAAAGATATCGATAGAATAAATACTAGGCTTAAAAAATAAGACTAAAACCCTCCAAGGCGGTGCCCCAGCATGGTCGCAGTCAAATGACTGAAACAAGCAAAGGATGTAGCAGTTATAATATGTATGATTAATGAAACTGTAGTGAAACTACCTCCCGCCATTAGATACAAACTACTATCGCCATTACATACAATCTTCTCATTTAAATATAAATAAATGCGAGCGTAGTAGAGAACCTATACCTTGTCATCACGTGCTGATCATTATTCGAATCGGCAACTTCTTCGAACCTTTCCCGCCAGAACACAAACTGACCAATCACGGCCCCTAATAAGGTCACGTGATAGAGTAAAATTCTGAAGCCTTCGGGAGCCCATAGTTTGTTATAAATAGCTTTAACTCATACCCAATAATTTGTCTCGGTCCAGTTTCTCTTTGAGAACTGTTCCGTGTACCACACGACAGCAGCAGCAGTTCCAGCGACCACTTCAACAGCTTCGTCCAGCCAACGATGACCACCGCCGTCGCCACATCAGCAACAAGAGTCTACGACTACTAACCAGCACCTACCAAGCAGCCTCTACGCTACCAGCGTCAACACGATTTACTATGTACACCACACCAAACCTCCGCGGCACATCTCTCTCTTCGATTCTGTTAGGTGACTCAGCTTCACCACGGTAAATAAACAGACAAGAGTTCTTAAACAGACAAGAAATTCTCAGCCAGCGACGAACATCTGTATAACAAGAATCACGGCCCGGCATCGATGCCACGACATCACAACTAGTGATCAGCACTGCCACACTCAGCCTCTCCTCACTTTCACATACAGAACTTTTCCTATAGTGTACTAACGAACTGGTATAATTGTTCACGTGTTATTGACTCTCTTTCTATATGCTGTAAACACTCACACACATGTATCACTCACATACACACTTTTCTTTGTATGACGGCCTGTCTTTGATTATGTTCTTATATGTCGCATTCACACTCTCACACAGACATACATCTTTAACGCTACAATAAATATATCTGTTATTCATCCTATACGGTTGTGGTCTTTCATTACTGGTCATCTGTTATCGTCGCATAACATATCATCTATATCATCCATTGATATATATTGTATGTTCGACCGTGTGACACGTTTAAATAAAAGGAGTCCTCTGTTCTTCCATTCGTCACCATTGCTCCTTTTTGAGTTCGCACGGTCGTACCTTACAAAACTATACATTGCTTATTGACCACTTATCAATATACCATCCATCGCATGCATAATTCAGTTCGAACACTTTTCATGATCCTTGCAATTACAATGAGAGAAGGACAAAGAAAAAATAAAAAGGAGAAAATGATTACATATGTTTTAAGGTATATACTCGTATCAGTTAATGGAGTTATGCCACTTTACGTAGTTTTTAAAGATTTAGACTTTTAGATTTTTGTTTACAAATTAATTACTATTTTACTTCACTTATCTATCAAATAATTATTTCTTTAGTACGAAAACTTCCTAATAACAGATGCCTATAATAATCTGTCAAAGAATTTAATTGGTTTCCATGTATGTAAATGGCAAAACTTGCCTCTCTCCCTGACATGGCTCGGCAGAATTAATAATGCTCCAATACGTCTAAACTTTCGCTCTTTTAGATTTTAAACTAATTATATATTCTGCAAGAGATGCAGAAAACCTAAGTTTAGGATTATCGCATATAAAATATGAAAAAAAAAAAAAATTAATAAAAGAAATATTTGAGAAAAAAATATACATAATTATACGATTATAATACATGCAAAGAGTAAATATAGGATTCATAAAACCAACAACAAGGCATAAAGCTCAAGTGCTGGTATTTGGTCCATATGAACAGGATCTTCAAATCTCATTCGCTTTCATCACCACTTTTATTAATATCTCTTATCTTTTAGACCTTTTGTCTTCTAGATATACTCTCTTCTCTTCCCCTTGTTAACCTTACTTCCAATGTATATTCTACAAGGGTAGAAAATATCTATACTCTTTTACTCTTTTACTTGTTTCAGTCATTTGACTGCGGCTATGCTTGAGCACCGCCTTTAGTCTAGCAAATCGACCCCAGGACTTATTCTTTGGAAGCCTAGTACTTATTCTATCGGTGTCTTTTGCCGAACCTCTAAGTTACGGGGACGTAAACACACCAGCGTCGTTGTCAAGCGATGTTGGGGGCACAAACACAGACACACAAACACATACACACATACATACATATATATGTTCATACATATATATATATATATATATATATATATATATATATATATACGACGGGCTTCTTTCAGTTTCCGTCTACCAAATCCACTCACAAGGCTTTGGTCGGCCCGAGGCTATAGTAGAAGACACTTGCCCAAGGTGCCACGCAGTGGGACTGAACCCGGGACCATGTGGTTGGTAAGCAAGCCACTTACCACACAGCCACGTCATATATATCTAAGTATATACAGGGTGCAGTGAATAAATTGTCGTCTAAATTACTCAAAAATAGAAATAATACATTTTTCCTTTTTTTTCCTTTTTGCCTTTTCTCTCTGTCTTTCTTCCTCTTTTTCTCTATCACATAACTTTATAAATCTCGTGCATTTATTTTAATGGTCACCAATGTATACAGTGACTTTCTCGGTCAGGAAGACACTCGGCAAGAAATGGAAACAACATTGAAAGTTGATAATAATAATAATAATAATAATAATAATAATAATAATAATAATAATAATAATAATAATAATAATAATAATAATAATAATAATAATAATAATAATAATAATGATGATGATGATGATGATGATGATGATGATGATGATGATGATGATGATGATGATGATGATGATAATAATAATAATAATAATAATAATAATAATAATAATAATAATAATAATAATAATAATGATAATAATCACATCTCTAGGAATGATAAAAAAAAGGTACTGAAACCTATTTGAAAATGATACCAGGCCTACCATTCCAACAGGAAGTGCAAAAAATCGTGTTAACTGGAACGACTCATGTACTGAGAAGAGCATTATCGCTATGAAAACAACATCCATTCATGAATTTATCTATTTATTAATTTTTTTTAAATACATATTTTTACCTGTGAATTTGCGTGTGTAAACTGGGAATGCATACAATGAGCTTCTCTGCCCAAGGTGTACGGAAAGCACTCGGCGAGAAATGGAAGAAAGTTTGAAGAAAGAAGAAAAAAACAACACAATAATATAATAATAATAAGAAGAAGAATCCTTTCTATTATAGGCACAACCTGAAATTTTAGAGGAGGAGGAGAACAGTTGATTACATCGTCCCTAGTGCGCAACTGATACTTATTTCATCGACCCGAAAGGATAAAAGGCAAAGTCGACCCCGGCGGGATTTGAACTCAGAACGTAGAGACGGACGAAATGCCGCTAAGCATTTTGTCTGGGGGTGCTAACGATTCCGCCATCTAGCTACCTTCGAAAATAATAAGAATGATAATAATAAGAATGATAATAAGAATGATAATAATAATAATAATAATAATAATAATAATAATAATAATAATAATAATAATAATAATAATAATAATAATAAATAGT
>NC_142930.1:138486392-138506392 GCF_046866305.1 Octopus bimaculoides
CTTTCTGCTCTTCCAACCTTTACTTCGACCTCCTTTCCGTTTATTTCCTCATCTCTTACCCTTTCATCATCTCTTTTCTCTTCATAATATTCGTGAATTATTATTTTTCCATTTCTACTTTTACTTTCTTTTTCTCACCTGTTTTCCCTCTTTCTTCGCACCTTCACTCTCTCACGCTCTTTTTTATACACATCAATTTAGCTTTGAGTCATATACATACATATATATATATATATATATATATATATATATATATATATATATATATATATACACGAGCACTCACAAGCGCACACATATACACATAATTACACACTCATATATGTACATTTATGTATACAGTCTCTCGGAGTTTAGCCCCAGGACAAACCTCAATGAGCCGACTTATGATCAAAGACATGAAAGCCATAATCATGCCTGTCTTTTGATGATATATCTACGAGTAAACTCACTTAAGTGTCCTTTCATATGTTTAAAACAAGCAATGATTTGATAGAGATTTGACAGCTATTTCTAGTAAACCAGGCGACCATATAATCTCTCTTTAACCCAATGAACATTCTGTTTCCTTTTGTGGAGTATGTCTCCATCTTTCACCATCAAGTCTTCAGCAATTCTAATCGATCTGCCGTTATTCTGTATGTTTCCATTCCATTCGGTTCCTCACCACAACTAATCTATTATTAACCTCTAGTTAACCATTTAGCACCGACGTTTGGTGATGCGTCTTGCAGGAACAAGGTAAAAATGGCACATCTTGGGCACATTCAATAATTGCCATCATAATTTCGTACCAACAAATATATATGTATGTTTACGTGTATGTATAAACAACTATATCTACGTGTCTGTGTGCTAGTATATCTATCTATCTATCTATCTATCTATCTATCTATCTATCTATCTATCTATCTATCTATCTATGTCTGTCTATATTTGTCTGTCAGCCTATCTACCTGTCTATCTATTTATCTATCTATCCACCTCCCTCCCTCCTTCCCTACCTTCCTACCTACCTACCTACCTACCTACTTACATACCTATCTATCTACCGATCTACCTACCTACCTACCTATCTATCTATCTATTTATCTATCTATCTATCTATCTATATGTTCATATACATATGTTTATGTGTATATATATATGTATGTGTGTGTGTATGCGTCTGTGTATATATATGTATATGTATACGTATATATTTATATATGTATATATGCATGTGTATATATTTGTTTGTGTGCGTGTGTATATATATATATGTGTGTGTGTGTGTGTATATATATACGTGTATATATATAAATTTGTAGTGCAATATATGGATTCATAGAATCATGAGACTATCACAGAAAGCTCCTTTAGTGGACCTGGCAATCAAACGACATAATAATCCAGTACAAAGGAGTATAACGCAGAGTTTTATGCAGTTGGAATTCAGGGGATCTTCCTGTTTTTTATGATTTCTGTATCTATATCTATCTACATCTGTATATATATATATATATATATATATATATTGGAGGGGGCTACATGCATATATATGTGTGCGCGTGTGTGTTTATGTGTGTGTGTGTTTATGTATGTAGACACACACACACACACATGAAATATGTACGGGATGTACAAAAGTTTACCCAATATACATAGAAATATTCGTATGAATATATTATACACCATTATAAAATTTAATCCTTTAACAGCCAGTTCATGTTACGGTACGGTCTCGTGTTGAAGAACCTTTTAATCATAGAAAGGTAAATTAACAGTCGTCGGATATGGGGAATTGAAGGGTAGAGCTGGGATTTCCTTTTAATGTAGGTCTGAAAACAACATACCCATTTTACGAGTTTCATACGTAGATTGGTACAAGCATATGCATGTATTATTAGCTTATCTATAACCAGAGCTGTATCGGTTATATATCCACACATATGTATATCTTTTGTATACGTAAAGCAAATAGCATGTCAGACTACGTATAGCACCTAGTTAAATGTGAAGTTCAACTATGAAAATTTCTAGAAGTGCATCAACGTACATGTTAATCCTATTCACCTCAATTTCAATGTATGCATATACATGTAAGTATATACATTATATATATATAACAATATATATATATATATATATATATATATATATATATATATATATATATATATATATATATATATATATATACATACATACATACATACATGCAGCATTTGTATAGATATTATATATATATATGTATATATGTATGTGTGTATGTATATATGTATATATGTATGTATGTATAAATATGTATGTATATATATGTATGCGTGTGCATATATATGTATGTATATATGTATTTATGTATGTATATATATATATGTATGTATATGTATGTATATATATGTATACATGTATATAAATATATATATTTGTTTATATATTTATATACACATATGTCTGTATATATATACGTATATATGTGCATATGTATCTATATATGTAGGCATATATATATATGTATATATATATATATATATGTGTGTGTGTATGTATGTATGTATATGTATACATATTTAAGTACACACACACATATGGGCGTATTTATATATTTACATCTTGTAGACTCATACCTCTGTGTAAAAGGCTTAAACTATTTGCATTTATTGCCATATATGAGAATAGCTATGTAGTTACAAACATGCACACGTCTACATTCATATATGCAGGCCTTCAAAGAACGCACAAGTATATGTAAAAATGAGAAAAATTTTTTTAATATAATCTTTACCAATCTGAATTTTGAAGAAATATAGCTGAAAATTTCTTGGAAGAAAACGTAAGACAATGGCATTAACTTTGAACTCTCTCTGTTCTACGCTTCCTTGAGAAATCCAACAGATATTATCTATAAACATTCTTGAATGAATCCTAGAGCAAAACAATACCATGCTGCACAAAAAAAAAAAAAAGAAAAATTGATTGGTCATAAACTTTCAAAAACACAAATGATGACTTAAATATAACACATCTGACCCATAAACCATCTTTACATCATTAAATCTTTACATCAATATCTCAATGGACCCAAACAATAACAAACTGTCTTTGCAAACGTAGCAAAAAAAATTGTCTCCAATAACAGTCCTCAAAACACACGTAAGACAGACAATTTTTTCCTGTCCTTCTACACTCGCTATTAAATTTTATAAGATACAGATAAATGGTATAGTATCCAATGCTTTATAGAACATACACTCGTTTCAGCACATTACCGTTATGATTACATAATTGCTTTTAAAACCTTATATAATCTCACAATGTATACGTGTGTGCTTGTGTGTGTGTGTCTGTGTCTGTGCGTGCGTGTATAGTAATGATAATAATAATCCTTGGATAGGATTTATAAACATTTAATGCATCGCTGCGCTTGTTTCCACAAATCACATGTCTTTTAAGATCACAGTGCGCATTCTTAGGATGGTTACAGTGTAATCCGTAGTATACGTGGGCATCGGATAGATCTTCATGGATTCATTTCTTCAGGCGAACCTTCGCACTGGTCAAAAAGAATAAACATCTCTCTGGTAAACATCCATTGATGTTATATCGTCTGAAGAAATGAATCCACGAAGATGATCTACTCAATGTCCACGGATACTACGGACTACACTGTAACCATCCCAGAAATACGGACTGTGATCTTAAGAGACATATAATCTGTGGAAACGCGCATAGCGATGCATTAAATTTTTAAAAGTCCCATCCAAGGATTATTGTTATTATTACTATATTCATCCCACATTATATCGGTTCAGCTCAATGCAGCCCCGAAAACTGGTTCACTAGTCAGCATCATCAGGCTGTGTCCGACATAATGGAATAGGAGGTTTATTTGCATATTCAAAACGTTTCGTTTCCCCATAAACAAATAGGTAGATGTAAGTATGTACATACATGTACGTATATATGCATATACCCCACTCGAGGTCAGCCACATTTAAGTGGCAAATATACTTCACTTTATCGTGCAGTTACTGTTAATACCTCGTTCAGAGATTTAACATATATATATATATGTATGTAAAATAATAATAATAATAATAATGATAATAATAATACAAATAATATGTGAGTGTATGAATATATATACGTACATGTATGTACACACACACACACACACACACACACACACACACACACACACACACTCACAAAGTGGAAGACACATGGACTAGTGGTTAGGGGTGTTGCACTCACGTTCAGCGATCGTGATTTCAATTCCTAGACCGGGAGTTGTGTTGTGTTCTGTTCTTGAGCAAAACACTTCATTTTACGTTGCTCTGTAATCACTTCGACACCTAACGCGTGGTACACAGTGTACCTGTTCAGACAACATCGATTTGATGGAGGGAGTGAGCTAATATGCAGCACAAACATTTGATCACTATAAGCAAATCATTTGTGCAGGTCGTCCGGAAAAAGCTGAACGCCCATACGTCTTCAACGGGATGTAAATTACACTACTGGTCTATTTTTTAGAGTGTGTTTCTTATTCAGAGAAATGACCCACTGACAATGTATACATATATATGCATATTTGTATATACGTATTTATATCATCTATCTATCTATCTATCTATCTATCTATCTGTCTATCTATCTCCCTCTCCCTCTCCCTCTCGCTCTCTCTCTCTCTCTCTCTCTCTCTCTCTCTCTCTATATATATATATATATATATATATATATATATATATATATATATATATATATATATATATATATATATATATATATATGCACTTAAGTATTTGTCCAGTCATAAAGCACCCATAAAGCGTTTATGGACGATTCGTCAGAGTAATGGCGAAGAGCATATACCTCTTCAAACTGTGGAGGTAGAATTCTGTTACGATCAGCTAATTAGTAAACAAAGAATAAACCTTGCGGGTCGGCGAGAACGGTTTATCTCTTTTAGACCAGTTCAATTGGCAGTCCATACGGGCTAAAATGGCGGACGGGGAACTCCGTCCTTAGGTTGTTTCTAACCGATTAGGACATTTTCAGATCTGATCAATCAATGCAGAATCACATGCTTGCAGCAGGTAGCTTTTCAAATGGGAGCAAGGACTTTAAATTTCGTGTCGGGAATTTAATAATTCTCGTTTCAGGAGTCTTCGAGGATCCTTGCTCGTTCAGCCATGCAAAGCTCGCAGCGTCCGCTCCTGTTGATACTGGATCCCGGCCGCTCAATCATCCTCCACTTAATATCATATGGGATTCCTTCATTTTTAAGACGCCAGACGTGACTTGCCAGGGACGTGACGAATCGTGTTTTCGGAATCCTGAAAGAGGACCTGTGGTTGTATAGGCGCTGCTTGAAGGCATTTCCGTCCCACCCGATATATTTCCGAATTTGAGTGCTAGTTGTGTTCACACACTTGCATCTATATATATATATATACATATATATATATATATATATATATATATATATATATATATATATATATATATATATATATATATACGTATATATAAATAAATAAATATGTGTGTGCATATATATGAATATATATATCTATGTATAAGTACTATATATATATATATGTGTGTGTGTGTATGTGTGTGTGCAGGAGTGGCTGTGTGGTAAGTAGCCTGCTTACCAACCATATGGTTCCGGGTTCAGTCCCACTACGTGGCACCTTTGGAAAGTGTCTTCTACCAAAGCCTTGTGAGTGGATTTGGTAGACGGAAGCGGAAGGAAGCCCGTCGTATATGTATGTATGTATCTATGTGTGTGTGTGAGGGGGGGTCTGTGTTTGCTACCTCAACATCGCTTGGTGTGTTTACGTTCCCGTAATTTAGCGGTTGGGCAAAAGCGACCGATAGAATAAATAATAGGCTTACAAAGAATAGGTCCTGGGATCGATTTGCTCGACTAAAGGCGGTGCTCCAGCATGGCCACAATCAAATGACTGAAACAAATAAAAGAATAAGATAATGTATATAAATATGCATATAACATATATATATAGGTAGATATATACATACACACACATATATTTATCTATACACGTATATCTATATATGTATAAATACATATAAATATGTATGTGTGTGTGTGTGTGTGTGTGTGTGTGTGTGTGTGTGTGAAGGCACATGGCTCAGTGGTTAGAGTGTCGAGCTTACGATCGTGAGGTTGTGAGTTCGAATCCCAGACCAGGCTGCGTGTTGTGTTCCTGAGCAAGGCACTTTATTTCACATTGCTCCAGTTCACTCAGCTGTAGAAATGAGTTGCAACGTCACAGGTGCCAAGCTGCATCAGCCTTTGCCTACCCTTAACACTGGCGGCGTGGAGAAGGGAGGCTGGTATGTATGGGCGACTGCTGGTCTTCCATAAACGCCCTTGCGCGGACTTGTACATGGGAGGGTAACTTTCTAGGCGCAATCCCATGGTCAGCCATGACCAAAGGGGGTCTCAGTATACGTGTGTGTGTGTGTGTGTGTGTGTGTGTGTGTGTGTGTTTATTTATATGTATATATGTATGTATAGTGGCCCTCTCGGATATGCCCTCAGCTGTCCGGATAGCCACCCTTGCTTGCTACTCAGACGATACGAAAGTCTTGAGTTGGACTCAATTTACAGATGGGCTGAGGACAATAATATGCAGTTTAATGCTGGAAAATTCCAAGCCCTACGCTACCCAAAACTGAACGTAAAACTTATAAGGTACACTGGCCCAAAGGAGATTACAATCCCAGAACCTAAATCAGTGTGGGACCTGAGTATCGACATGAGTGATTATACCTCTTCCCAAGCGCACATTACCAAGACGGTGACAAAGTGCAGACGGCTGGCTGGATCCTGAGAACCTTCACAACCAGAGAGAAGGAAACCATGATAGACCTCTGGAGGACATTCGTCCTCAGCCGTCTAGACTACTGCCCCCCGCTATGGTCACTCCACAGTGTAAAATTAACAGCGAACCTTGCAGCAATCTAGCGAAGCTTCGTAAAGATCGTCTCATTACAACAGCTCAAGTACTGGGGAAGGCTGAAGCAGCTAAGACAATGATTTCCCTTCGCAAATACTGATCGGGCACAGACAGTGTGTCGTTAGCCAACTGGAGGAGATGCCTTCCTGGTCCATCGTCCCATATGGGTCAGCCACATTTAGGTAGTAGATATACATAACGATATATATCATTTATTATTTAACTGAATGTGACGCATCCATTTCTAAGTATGTATATATATATATATATATGTATATGTGTGTGTGTATATATATATATACATATATATATATATATATATATATATATATATATATATATATATATATAATGTAAATAATATATATATATGCATATATATATTATTTACACACACATATACACGCATACATATATGGGTACAGCACGTCATCAAACAGTAAACAACATGAAATACGAAAGCAAATGAGTTCAATACACAAACAACGAGAGAAACAAATGGAAAACAGAAGTAACATAAAGAACGACCCTTCGTCAGTTGTCGGTTAGCACGTATCCTATCTCTCTCTTATATCTTATCTTTTAGTCAAAGAAATTATTTCTCCAGCGTTCGCTATTTTTACCCACGTTCTTGTCTAACCACCCCGCCCCATGCTTGTTTCCGTTCGGTTTCCTTGTTTGTCTCCACTGTCCTGTTTTTGTTCCCAACTGCGACCCTCCATAAGTCCCAAATTTTATTTTGACATGCATGGGAGCAACTGTCTTCGAAAACTCATAATGCTCGAAATGAAGAGTAAATAGACAGCCGACAACTGACGAAGGGTCGTTCTTTATGTTAATTCTCCTGTTTTCCATTTGTTTCTCGCATTGTTTGATTATTGAACGCATTTGCTTTCGTATTTCATGTTGTTTACTGTTTGGTGACGTCCTGTACCCATATATGCATGTGTGTTTGTGTGTGTGTATATATGTATATGTATACATGTGTATGTACATATGCATATATTCATATATATAACAATAAACTCTATATTTGAAAATGTTTCTACTAGAATTTCTAAATCATCAGCTCATATGTACATTTGTAACCAGCTCTACTTAACGCTGCATTATAATATGTAACATGCTGCTTAAAAATTTCTTCATTAGCTGATAATATAGAAATTCTAGTAGATACATCTTTAACTATAGAGTTTATTATGTTTCCGCTTGGGAGGTCTACATAGAGACGATGCAATATTTTCAAGTAAAGTAAATATTGAAAGAGTAAAAAAAATGTAAGGAAATGTTTTTGTAACTTCGTTCTAAGTACTTCTATTGAAAACAACTTCTTGGAAGAAAATTTCACCTCGGAGTTAAATTCTAGTCTATTCTCTTCTTTTCTTAAACCCAGTGAATATTTGAATTACGTGAATAGATTTTCAAATCACCCTAGAAGCATAATAAACTCTACAAGAATTTCTAAATTATCAGTTCATGTATGTATGTATGTATGTATGTATATATATATATATATATATATATATATATATATATATAAACAAATAGTAAATGAGTATATGCATATATACGTACAGGTATGTGCATACCGACATCCACCTGTATGTATAGGTGCATATCTGGGTACAAGACATTGCAAACAAAGCGTAAACGAGAAAACACACAAGCCACATAGAGAACATTCTTCTTCATCAGCTACCCCCGTTTTAACACCGGCGTTTCGAAGAGCTGGGCAGGACGCATCGTTAAAACGGCTCTTCCCATGGACCGCAAATTAAATTTGTATACACAAATTAAACCTTGCCATGGAGGAATGTAGTGGCGGACAAAAAACAAGACAGGAAAACAAACAGAAAAGGCTTTACGGCCAGACGGGAAAAATTATGTGTGTATGAACGCTGTGAGGCACGAACTTGAAAGTAGGGACGAAGTAAGTTCGCGTGTTTGCTCGGCGATAGCCAAGGAAGAAAAGGATTATTGACCGGAAGCATGTGACCATGCCGGTGTAAGGGGAAGAGAGAGAGTGGTAGAGGGAGAAACAAAGGGAGGAAGTAGAAGAATAGGTGAGCAGCGAGAGGAAAAGAGAAAGAGAGGAAGTACGAGGGGGGGAAGAGATACGTAGTAGTAACAGAGGAAGAACGAGAGGGGTAAAGCGAGATACGTAGTAGTAAAGAGGAAGAACGAGAGGGGGAAAATGATAGAGGAAGAGAAAGAGAAAGAGATAGAGTAGCGTCGGAAAATATAAAGTTACGATAACTACTTACAAATTGGTGACGCTACGTTCGGTCATGTAAAAACAAATAGTAAATGAGTATATGCATATATACGTACAGGTATGTGCATACCGACATCCACCTGTATGTATAGGTGCATATCTGGGTACAGGACATTGCAAACAAAACGTAGACGAGAAAACACACAAGCCACATAGAGAACATTCTTCTTCATCAGCTACCCCCGTTTTAACACCGGCGTTTCGAAGAGCTGGGCAGGACGCATCGTTAAAACGCATCGTTATATATATAACCTGATAATTAGCATTATGTAGGGAGCCTTTTCCAGACGCTATCCCGCAGCAAATTCGGTGTGTAGACAAAACGCATATTCTGTATGCGCAATCGATAATGTTTATATATAGGTGTGTAGTATGTGTATGTTTATACACACACACACACACACACACACACACACACACACACACACACACACACACACACACACATATGTAGCTTCGTATGAGTGTATGTGTGTGTGTACAGAGAGCGAGACGTATTCGAGGGCATATTTCGTAATTTCATAAAACAACTCTAATCTTACAAATACTATGTGCATAATAAAATTTGTGCACGTGCTCTATGAATCCGCCTTCAGCTCCAATGACTGCTTCAATGCGCAACCAGAATCGTTGGTATGCTTGTACTAGATGTTCCTTATTCATTTCGGATATCACCTGGACTATGGCAACCTTCAATGAAGCTGTGGTATTGTGGGGTTGTTAATTAGTCTTTCTTTCAACAACGCCCTAAACGTAGGATTTCAATCTGGTGGGTTTCAAGACCACAAGTTTGGTGTTACACTATCGTAAAGATTGTCTGACATTTATTCTAAGGTTATACAGCCTTTGTGAGAGGGTACTGAATTTTATTTAAGCATGTACAGCCCTCTAAGGCATATTTCAATCCACTCAGAACTTTACAACTGTCTCCAGTAGCATAAATTCTAAGAGCCCATGGAAAAAGGTGAAGTGCCATGATATGACCTTCGTTAGTTATCACACCTAAAGCCATAGCGTGCGTCACTATAACTATATGTCATTTCCCGTTAGACTTTTAATCGTGGTCATAGTTTTTCTTTTTCATCAAAGAATAGCAAAACGTGCCATGCTCGAGAACGTTTTTAACCTTGTTAAGTAACCACACAGCACGGTTAAATGCAGTTTTACTGTGTCGTTCCAGACATGAAATGGCCTATCCCTGTACATAGACGTCTTTCGCACTACAATTCGGATAAGCCACTCCGACACCTGCATTTTTCAGCGATGGCCACCGCTGATTTTCCGTGATCTTCATCGATATTATTTTCAACCACTTCGATGAATAGCGGCGTCAATCTTTAGAATGCTTTTTCCTTTTCTTTCATACATGTGAAACATTACGGCTGCTGGGTTCCAGTTCCATCCGAACTTTGTGTACAGAGGATCGTCCGACATTTAGAAAGATGGCAATTTCTAAATTGTTGTTTTCTGCATATATAACAACAATAACTGTAGGTATTTTCATATCTAGCATTAGTCTAACATAGAGGACCGAAACGAAATGAATAAAATACTTTTTAATTCGTTAGAAGAGAGAAATATACTGATACTTTAGTGTGCTCAAGTACTTGTGACGCCCTGTATATGTACGTATGTGTGTATCTATCTATCTATCTATATATATATATATATGTCACAATCATAAGGTAGTGAGCTCGAATCCCGGATTGGGCTGTGTGTTGTGTTCTTGAGCAAGACACTTTATTTCAGATTGCTCCAGTTCACTCAGTTTTAGAAATGAGTTGCGACGTAATTGATGCCAAGTTGTATCGGCCTTTGCCTTTCCCTTGGACAACATCGGTGGCGTGGAAAGAGGAGGCTGGTATGCATGGGTTACGGCTAGTCTTTCATTAACAACCTTGCCCGAGCAAGGGGAAACCTCGGAAGGGGAAATTTCTAGGTGCAATCCCATGAATATATATTTGGCCCTTTTACTCGTCACTCCTTTATTAGTCTCAACTCAAGAGCTGTGGCCACGTTGGGGCACCGCCACCTGGTGTTGCCACACCTTCATTAATCCTCCTTTAATAGTTTGGCATTTGGTGAATGAGGGAGTTTGATGCCACTGCCCTCATTCCCACTTTCTGCCCTGAAGTTCGCTCATCTGGGACTCGTGACAGTAGATCTAGTTTAGTTTTGTGAGCATCTACATCCATACCGTCTTGGTATCTCAGCTTCTATGGGAGGATTTTGAAGAGCTGTAGGTCCTTGAATCCATCCCAAGCTGTTGCAGCATCTTGTCCCAGATTTTGGCAATGGCATCCTGTCCTGGCGATTGTATAACTTTCAGCGTCAAAACTTGGGACTAATCCTTCTAGGATCTTCCAGATCTTCCAGTTTATCTTTCCTGCCTTCGTTCCAGGAAGTAAAGTCTTAACATCTTGACCGATATGTGCATTGAGGCTATCTTCTTCGTGTAGCTTCGTTGGACTGCTTCGAGTTCCGCTGTAGTGACCATAGTTGGGAGCAATAATCAGAACGGCTTTGGACAAATGTCCTACAGAGAACCATTATGGTTTCTTGCTCTCTTGTTCTGAAAGTTCTAAGAGTCCATCTGATCAGCCACCTGCATTTCATTACCAACTTAGTAATATGGACATGGAAGGCTGCATCACTCCTCATGTTAATGCCCTGGTCACAATGATTGTGCTTCTGGAACTGCGATCCCTCCAGGTCCCGAGTATTTTGTCTGCATTGAATAACTTTGTCTGCTTATAGCGTAGAGCGTAGAAACATCCAGCATTGAACTGCATGTTATTGTCGTTAACCCACTTGTATATTGCATCTAACTCTTGTTGCAGGCATGAAGACGCGTGATTTAGTGGTTAGGGTATTCGGCTCACTATCGTAAGGTCGTGAGTTCGCTTCCTGGCGGCGCGTTGGGTCATTGAGCTAGACGTTTTATTTCACGTTGCTCTAGTTCACTCAGCTGGCAAAAATGAGTAGTGCCTTTAATTGAAAGGGCCAACCTTGTTACATTCTGTGTCACGCTGAATCTCCCTCAGAACTACGTTAAGGGTACACTTGCATATTAATTTCACGAGCAGGCTGCTCTGTTGATCGGATCAGCTGGATCACTAGTCGTCGTAGCCGACGGAGTGTCAGTTGTTGCAGGTGTATGGCATCTTCAAGGTTTTGTATTACTTGTGAGACTTTTGTGTCATCTTCAAAGCTGGTGAGGGATGTGTGTGGATGAGGGCCACTATGAACAGTAGTGGCCTCAAGACAGTGCCACGAGGGACATAACTCACTATTTGGGTTTCTTTGAAGGGGGCTCCATTGGCCACCACAGCCTGACTTCTTTCTTTTAAAAAGTCGTGCAGCCACTTTCCAAGGTTTCCAACTATGCTGAGGTCATGCAGATTATGACATATCATTCCATGATCTAATTAACGAGGGCTTTGCAAAGTCAAGATATACCACATCTACACTTGAGTGTTCAAGTAGCTGTTTCAACAGTGTGAAAAGAACTGTCTCAAGCAGTTTCTTCATGGTCGGAAACCATGCTAGGTGTCAGCAAGCAAGTAATTTTCTTCAAGGAACGTGATCAGTTTCCTACGGACAATCTTCTCCATGACTTTGCTGATATGCGAAGTCAGAGAAATAAGACTATATAGTTTTTGGCATCTGCTCTGCTAACTCCTTTATGATTAAGGCAAATTGTTCCTTTCTTCAACTTGCTTGGAAATTTTCCATTTGAAAAGAAGCTCTAGAAGAGAGACTGTAGTGATTTTGCTAGCGGTCGATCACATGATTTTAGAAGGATTGCTAGCAAACTACCTGGGCTAGTAATTGAGTTCGGACTTATTTCGTCTATAGCCAATATTACATCTTTTATATCGACGTACTCAAGTGTTACTACCTCCTTCTTTATATCTTTAGTGGTAAAAAAAAAAAAACTACAGGTTTGCTGACTTGCATGTGCCGTAAGGATGGGTTAAAGCACTTTTGAATTGTTCATTCGGTGTTTGACTTATCCTCATTGGGTGATATATATATACACACACGCATACACACACACGTGTGTGCATGTGTATACGCACATAGATATATATGTATAAATTTACGTGTGTGTTTTTATCTGGTGTGGCTGTGAGGTAAGTAGCTTGCTTACCAGCCACATGGTTCTGGGTTCAGTTCCACTGCGTGGCACCTTGGGCTAGTGTCTTCTACTATAGCCTCAGGCCGACCAAAGCCTTGTGAGTGTATTTGGTTGATGGAAACTGAAAGAAGCCCGTCGTGTGTATGTGTGTATATATATATATATATATATATATATATATATATATATATATATATATATATATATATATATATATATAATGTATATGTTTGTGTGTCTGTGTTCGTTCTCCCAACATCGCTTGACAACCGATGCTGGGTTGTTTACGTTCCCGTAACTTAGCGGTTCGGCAAGAGAGACCGATAGAATAAGTACTAGGCTTACAAACAATAAGTCCTGGGATCGATTTTCTCGACTAAAAGCGGTGCTCCAGCATGGCCGCAGTCAAATGACTGAAACAAGTAAAAGAATAGTCCCAAAAGTCACTGATGGGTTTCAATTTTTAATAACTTCCTTAACGTTACAAATAAATGCATGAAATTTTGATACAATGTAGAGGACATAATGGAAATTAGTATTCATAGGTCAAGTCTTATAACACCACTACATCGCTTATGAAAAATGGAGTCTGGAGCATTTTATAAAGTTTCTGTAGCGCTTTTGCTCAGTTTAACACGAAGATTTATTGCATAAGGAGCTTCCAAATTGTCTTCATGTTCTACCTGCATTCTGTAAAACTAGTCAGTTGTGACACACTGTGCTTAATAGGTGTGTTCAAAGTGTTGTTACAGCCGTCTCCTTCAATCTAGAATAAAAAGTTGGTAGGTAAGCTTATTAGATGTATAGTAATCGTATACTAAAATTACAACAATTTAGGACAGTTATAACTGTCTTTCAAACTTTTTTGCATGCACCTGGTATGGTGTAGCCAACCAGTTTGCTAAGGTATACCTACTTTTGTGAATGTGGACAAAAGCAAAATATCTCATTTTTAAAGTTTGGGTTGTTGTGTGAGTGAAGGGAACTCTTCGCTATATTTCTTTTAACAGCGAAGTAAAGTCTGCATCTTCTACTGTTCTACATCTTCTACATCTTCTACTGTTGCACTTTTCCAGTATCCTCAATTTGATTATCATAAAGCATAGTAGTTTCCTTCAACGTCGATATGACTCACCAGCATTGTGACATAACACCTTTATTGGATATTACACCAGGGCTTGTGATTGCTGAACCTGGTTCTGAAAGAACCCACTGTTGCATCCACATATTTCCATACATACCACTGAGATCCTTCGACACCCCCTCCCACTTATGTACAATGTTTTTGTATGCCATTGGCATTTTAGTAGGTATATGGCATTACCACTGCATGAGCAGCCAAACTCTCTTCTGTTTGTGCCTACTCACTAACATTTTTTTTAGGTTAGGCACACAGCTAAAAGAGATATGGTTATTAAAGATTTTTCTGTATCTATGTACTTGGGGGAAATGCTTATTGACTAAACTAAGAAAGATCCTACCTACACAGGTTTTCACATTAAGGGAAAATGGGGGTGTATACCGTACAACCTTACAATAGCAAATTCCCTTGGTTGGGTGAGTGTCAGACATAACAAATCTTCATGTAATCACTGGAGGCCTGGGCTTTATTTCGAATAGCAGGTTGCAGCATTGAAGATCTTATTCAAAGATATGTTACAAATTCTCTGCTAACCCTCTATGCCAGATTCATGAAAACTATGGCTGGATAGCAGAAGGCTGTATTAATAAATCTAAGATTCTGACTTGGTTTCTAGGAAGGTTTATTGGGATCAGTGTCTAAGTTTAATGTTACATCCAAGAACTCATCCACTTTCAAGTTGGCCTATATTGTGATTTTGAGTCCAATAGTAAGAGCATGAGTTAGGTCCTTCCTGAGTCTATTGAGTGTGTGACTGTTTGCCTCTCTCGATAGTGTCAAGGTATCACCCCTATAGAGACCAAAGTTAGTTGAGGGGAAGATCTTACTGAGAATTTTATATATAGAATATAAGGCACAGGGGTGGCTGTCTGGTTTAGAAGATTGTTTCCCAACCATGTGGCCTTGAGTTTAGTCCCACTGAATGGCAACTTTAGCAAGTGTCTTCTAGTATAGCCTTGGTCTGATCAAAAGACTTGTGAGTTATTTTGGTAGGCAGAAACTGGAAAAAGCCTGTGGTATATATGTACATGTATGTGTGTATTTGTGTCTACCCTTGCCTAGACATTACATGATGGTTGTAAATGAGCATCATTGTCATATGACCAAGGCTGGTTCTTTCCAGTCTTCCATGAAGAAAAAAAAACAAAACATGTCAAGTTATGGGAAAATATTACCTTGTTTTGAAACAGATGAGTGTTGGCAACAGGAAAATCTGCCTCAGCAATTTCTGTCTGACCCATGCAAGCATGAAAAAATGATCATCAATAATGGTATATTTGTGTGTGTGTGTGTGTGTGTGTGTGTATGTGTGTGTGTGTGTGTGTGTGTGTGTGTGTGTGTGTGTGCATACAAATGTATGTCTGTATTAACTAGACAGCATTGAAAACACTACACCATCAGTCTGTCTACTTGCTACTATTTAAATCTGATGCTGTATCTGTTGATTAGATATTGTTCATAAATTTGTTTTTCTTTTTTGGAAACACTGTTGTATTTGAAAATATGTCTCTTTATGAAACTGCTGAACTGCAAAAGAAGCTATAAATGATAGCTTATAAGATATTGATTAAAAATACCCATTAGATGGAAAAATTTGGACAGTATCACCTTTGGGAATCAAACCATATGTCTATCTTATTCTATGTGGTGACTATATGAAGATGCCTCATGAGTTTTAATTATCTAAATTAGAAGCTTTATCTGTACAAGTGGGGAAATGTGTAAGTACATTTTGGGTTTATTTTTTTAATTTCTCAATGCTTAAAACAAATGTTAATCACATGTTGTGTGTCTTGTTTGACCAGACATATTTCTAGAGGCATATATTCCAGGCAAGACTATTGCATCTTTTTCTATGACTAGGACTATATAAGCTAATATATCCATTTTTTAAAAGTTGATTGGGTATAATTTGATGGTATTTGGCTACTGTTTTTTCACTCATTATTTGCAGTAAAGCTAATGTTTTAAGACTATTTATAGACCTGTTAATGCAAAATATTTGAAGTGTTGTTTCCCATTTTAGTGTCTTTCTTGTGTGTAAGTATGTGTATGTGTGTGGAGAATTTGGCTGAAATATTAATGTATTCTTTTAGGATTTATTCTGCTGGAGAAGCAGATAATCTTCCTATACACAGAGCTAGATATTTAGGTATTATAAAAACAAGATCTTTGGAAAGAGAAGTTGAAAGTAAATGGAACTAGTTTTGTTCTATTTAAATAATGTCCTGGTTAATAAATAGCTTTTAAATTGAATTCCAATTGCCATTGGGTTGAAAATAAGTTGTTTAAATGTTTAAAACATAAAAATCAAGAGCCATTAGAGAAATGGAAAACAATTCAGAGAGAGAGAGTGAGAGTGAGAGAAAGAGAGAGAGAGAGAGAGAGAGAGAGAGAGAGAGAGAGAGAGAGAGAGAGAGAGAGAGAGAGAGATAGAGAGAGAATTACCACTTTTAAGAATTGATAACATTTTCATAAATTACTTTCTTAAAGAGATTTTCAGAACATCTTAACTGATTGAACAGATTTTGTCTGATGAACCAATGGTTGCAAATATCATTGTAATACAGTTGGTCTTCTTTCTTTCTGCTAGTCTTTCTCCACCCTCATTCATTTCCTTTTTGTCCCAAACCAACCAACCAACCAGCATTGCAAAAAACAAAGAATACTAGTGGTTTGCAGGCAAAATACTTCACCATGTTTGGTTCTATGCTAGGCTACAGTCATTTGTAACTTTTATGTTCAGAAATGCACTTAAACAATGATTAGTCCATTTGGTACTCTGTAACCAACAATATTATTTATTGTTTGCTAATCGCTTAATTAACTTAATAAATGTAAACATAAACAAGCACCAGCCTTCAAGTTATGGGAATTGTGATAGGATTTTTCACTAAGAATTTTCTGATTGAAATTCATGGAAATTTACCTTTTTTTCTTCTCATTCTGTATATCTTTATAAAATGGTAAACTGCCATAAATGACAGTCTTGTACAAAATTTTTGCAGCATTTAGTTATGTCAAGGGCTTGTGTCAGGTATTCAGAACCCTAGATGAGTTCTATAATGCATGTTTACTTCTCAGGGCCCTCTAGTGTGCAACTTCTCTAAACCAACAATGTGCACTCACTTCTTTCACCCTACAATGTGTACTTTCTTTTCCCAGACCTCTCTAATTCCTACATTGTGTACCTTTTTCTACAAGTTCTACACTGTGCAAGCTCTTTTCCCATTCATTCAATGTGAACCTTCTTGTCCCAGCCATGCAATGTGTTCCCACTTATCCCAATGCTGCAATGTGACCTTTCCTCTTCAATTTTTGGCTAAAACTCTCTCCAACCATGACCCTTATTACTCTAGCTAACAAATGCAATTGAGAAATTATAATTACAATAATGCAAATCACTGAGTAAATCTATTATCTGGCAATATTTGAGATATTTGCATCAAATGATGTGACATTTTACAATACCATATGGCTATCTCTTCTCTTGTTTTCCATTCTTTTCTGCTCCAGAAATTATCTCATCAGTTCTCTTTATTATTAAAGTGTTTTTGAGTTTTTAGTTGCATTAAAAATTTCTGTTTAAGCCATTCAGAATTTGAATGGCGTCCCTAAATTTTAGAGTTCTGTAAGATTGTCTAGTTTGCTTAGTATGTAGTGCTAGCTCTGGTTACATGTCTTTATATTTCCTGAGTTCAAATCCTGCTGAGATCAACTTTACTGTCATCTCTCTAATATCAATAAAATAAAGTGCCAGTCAAGTGCTGAGCCAATACTTATTCTAAAAATTTGCAACCTTGTGCCTATATGTCAAAAATCATTATTCATAGAGAACATGAAAAATCAGAATTGAAAGGTTAATGGCTTGTATTCTCTCAAGAGATTCCACATGGTATTTACAACGAGGTCAGAGGACATTTGTGTGATAGACTTAAGAGCAAAAAAATGTTAGATATTAGTTAATGGCAGTAATTCTAAATTAGATATGTATATTTATTTAATGAACCAATCAGATTAAACTACTTTATTATTTATCATATGTGACTTCCTGTATTGGATTTTTTCTTTGATTCACTTATATCAGCACTGGTTGATGCAAGTAATAATAGATTACAATCTTATTGAATATTTATAATCTATTATCATATTGTTCCCTGGATTTCATCTCTCACAGAAATCAATGTTTGGTTGTATAAATATAAAATATAATACATGCACCAGATAGCAAAATGTCAACAACATAAACAATCTGTTTGTGTATTTTTTCTTGTTCATTCTTCATAGAATATCAAGTACTTGTTTAAGAACTTAATCTTTTTTTTAATTAATATCAGTCACTTTGCAGTGTTTCAGTTTCCAGTATATTAATTAACTATAGGCATATATAATGAAATGTTATAAAAGAATTTTGTAGATAGCACTCAAACTAGGACACAATAACATGTTGCATCTTTTCTTTACTTTTCCTTCTGCTGCCATAATAGCTTCTTTCTCTTGGACCTGGCTGGTCTCATACCACTTCTACTCAGGTACTCCCAATTCATTTGTCTTTCTTTCACTTGTCACTTGCCACTCATAAGCCCCACACTAATTACTGTACCCGGTCCTTCTCAGAATATTGGTTGTCTTTGGTTTCTTCCAAGGACATTTTTTAGAGCCATCAACTTGCAACTATTCAAGAAGAGTATTAACTGTGTTGACCTCATTGGTCTTGGAGGGCCAGCAAAAACCATAGGTGCAACCACTTCCTCAAGACTGAATAAATAGATAAATTTTGTATAAGCGCATGAAGCAACAAGGATCCAAATATAGATGTGTACAGTTATTTTTAACACATTCTTGCACACTGGAAGGAGAAAAGCATTCACTGCAGAATTGTGTCTCAGAGAAAAGTTTCTTCCTATACACCTTAAGTATAAAAACACATCAATCCACTACAAATGGTGCTTTGATGCAAATCTCCCTCTCAGTGGTAGACCATCTTAATTGTTCAGAGGTAGGCCTGAACTTTTGTTCCTGTATAGAAAACTGTAGACAATACATTTGCTGGTGTGTGCTGAGGATTGCCATGGTAGAATTAATTTGGTGTAAGCACACAAAGAAGCAGATATCAAAATAAAGATATGTACATTTATTTTAATACATTTCTATATACTAGAATGTAAAAGGCATTGACTGTGCAATTTTGTCTCAGAGAAAAATTTCTCCAAATGGACTTGGTGTACAAAAATACATTGAACTAGACTCTAATTGATTTAAGCAGTCTACCATTGTGTTTTGACATGATTTTGCTTCCTCAGTGGTAGAGATAAATATCATTAGCACTCCATTGGTTATGACAACGAGTGTTCCAATTGATTCAATCAATGGAACAACTTGCTTGTGAAATTAACATTCAAGTGGCTGAGCACCCCACAAACATGCATACCCTTAATGTAGTTCTCAAGGAGATCTATCGTGACACAA